>NC_136263.1:68788576-68908576 GCF_964187855.1 Myxine glutinosa
TCCAAAAGAACAGGTGATCTCCAGTGGCGTTTGGCCCACTGGATTGTTCCCTCCAACACGTTTATTAGACATTTTTCTCCTGTATCTGTTTGTTGTCCCTTCTGTACAGTCAATGAGGACTTGTTTCATGCATTCATAGACTGTATCCGATTATTTCCTTTGTTTCATTGGTTGAATTACATTGCACATGAAATGCATGTTACTTTTTCTTTGAGAAATTTCGTCTTTGGTTTTGCCCCTAAACAGAATCCTGCATCTAAACTGTTTAGTTTCCTAATAGCAACTGCGAAACTTGCTGTTTATTTGACAAGAAAAGACAAACTATCTGGCAAACCGATAGAGCACTGCAATATCATGTTGTGTTTGAATGCATTAGTCTCAGCAAGATTGAACTGGAATTTACCCTTTCCAACGAGGCCGGAAATTTTCAAAACTTTGTTGATACTTGGTGTGTTGGTGGGTTTTGTGAGGTTAAAGAAAACGAATTTAGAATACTGTTGTGAGATACTGATTGTTTCTTATTTGATGATCATTGGGTGCTTCTTCTTTTTCTTTTTTCTTTTTGTTGGCATTATTGATTTCATTGCAAGACGTGTATATTGTTACTTTTATATTTTTGTAATAAAAGGACTAAAAAGTCAAAGTCTCTCTCTCTCTCTCTCTCTCTCTCTCTCTCTCTCTCTCTCTCTCTCTCTCCCTCTCCCTCTCCCTCTCCCTCTCCCTCTCCCTCTCTGTCTCCTTCACCCCTCTCTGTCTCCCTCTCCCCCTCTCTGTCTCCTTCACCCCTCTCTGTCTCCCTCTCCCCCTCTCTGTCTCCTTCACCCCTCTCTGTCTCCTTCACCCCTCTCTGTCTCCTTCACACCTCTCTGTCTCCTTCACCCCTCTCTGTCTCCTTCACCCCTCTCTGTCTCCTTCACCCCTCTCTGTCTCCCTCTCCCCCTCTCTGTCTCCTTCACCCCTCTCTCTCCCTCTCCCCTCTCTGTCTCCTTCACCTCTCTCTCTCCCTCTCTCTCTCCCTCTCTCTCTCATCCTCTCTCTCTCTCTCTCTCTCTCTCTCTCTCTCTCTCTCTCTCTCTCTCTCCCTCTCTCTCTCTCTCTCCCTCTCTCTCTCTCTCTCTCTCTCTCTCCCTCTCTCTCTCTCTCTCTCCCTCTCCTTCACCCTCTCTCTCCCTCTCCCCCTCTCTGTCTCCTTCACCTCTCTCTCTCCCTCTCCCCCTCTCTGTCTCCTTCACCCCTCTCTCTCCCTCTCCCCCTCTCTGTCTCCTTCACCCCTCTCTGTCTCCCTCTCCCCCTCTCTGTCTCCTTCACCCCTCTCTCTCCCTCTCCCCCTCTCTGTCTCCTTCACCCCTCTCTCTCCCTCTCTGCCCTTCCCATGTTCCTGAACTCATAGTGATAATTCCCCTAATCTTCAATGAAAGACAGCATACGATCTTTAACATCCACCAACTAATGTTCATAAATGGGACATCCTGTTTAAAGGTGTACTTGCCTAAAAAGCACAAATCCGACAGTTTATGGAAACCACCAGACGAGCTACATGCGCTCCCTGAGACTTCCCAGATATCTAAACCACATTCACTTATGACTGTACTTTCTCCATTTTAACAGCTAAAATGAAACTTCTTGATATTCTTTTTAATACCATTGATAATAAAGCATTCTAGAAGTGAAAGTAGACTTTTGGAAAATTACATGCCTGAAATGAAGTTGGATATTGACTTATCATTCACACTGTGTATATAACCTTAGGTTCCATTCATGTCTTCAGAAAAAAAACTCTATACTTACGTAGCTCTCCAACAATACACGGATTTGGTGGTGGAGCGATTCGGCAGCCATTCGGATCTTACGTAACATTTCAGATTTCTTTCTGCACACAGAGGCACATGCAGATCCTGCGGTCAAGTCAGGTTTCATATGATGACTCGACTTTGATCGATTTTTTTTTTAGCCCTTTGAAAGTAGTTAGGTCCTGTAATGACTTTGTTATAAAGATGCGGACACGCAGAGAGCACCAAGTACCATCAAGATCCGAATCATCTGAAAAGTCCAAAATTCCAATCTTTATTCCAAGATCTTTATTCCAAATCAATTATTCAATTATAATCCAAAATTCAAATCATTATAATTAATAATAAAATTATAATAAATAATAATTTATTAAATAATAAATTATTATTTATTAAATTATTATTATTATTATTATTATTATTTAATATTATTATTAATTTATTATTTTAATTCATTTATATTAATTTAATATTATTATTTAATTTATTAATATTATTATTATAGTTATAATTATTACATCTTCCATCTGCTTGGAAATCTGCCAACATCACCACTTTGCACAAAAAAGGTGCAAAAACAGATCCCAGCAACTACAGACCAATCAGCCTTCTCCCAATTATCAGCAAAGTCATGGAATCCATCATTGCTTCAGATATGAAATCTTTCCTCTTCTCCAATGGCTTGATCTCTGATCATCAATTTGGTTTCAGACCTGGACACTCTACTCTGGACATGCTGCTTCTGCTTTCTCAACAATGGATGGAGGTCCTCAATGCCAAACAGGAAATTAGAGCTGTCTCCCTTGACATATCACGTGCCTTCGATACGGTCTGGCACCCTGCTCTGAGGCCTCCTCACTCTCTGCAGACCTGGACAAAATCACAGACTGGGCAAACAAGTGGAACATGTCTTTCAATCCTGACAAATCTCACACTCTTACGATGTCTCTCCGAAAAGACCGACTGGACAACCCTCCCATCCACTTTCTGAATAATCCTCTCCAAGAAGTTCTGTCACTCAAGCTTTTGGGTCTCACTATCTGCCATGATCTTTCCTGGGAAAACCACATTTCAAATCTGGCCTCCAAAGCCAGTCGCCGACTGGGCATCCTCCGTCGTGCGAAGTCCTTCCTTGGCACACCTGAGCTCCTCACCACATACAAGGCTTTCATCTGCAGCTCAATGGAATACTGCTCTCCCCTCTGGGCTGGTGCTCCTGCCTCACACCTAGCTCGTCTTCACGCTGTTGAAACCAAAGCATTCAGAATCATTGGAATCTCTTGCGATGAAGCTAACTCCAAGGGCCTCTCACTCACTCACCGCAGGCAGGTTGGTGGTCTTTCCATCTTCTACCGACTCCTCTCTGGCCTTGCCCCCCCCCCCCCCCCCCAGCTCTCTCTGGGCTCTGTCCCGCAAATATTCCTACAGGTCGCACAAGATCTGCCTGCAACCCTCATATGGTCAAACTGCCAAAATCAAGACTCTCTGCTCACCTTCACTCCTTCATTCCTCTTTTCTCCCGCATCTGGAACAAACTCACTCACTCTCTTCAATCCCACTCCACCCTCCAGGTCTTTAAAACAGCTGTTCACCACCATCTCTTATCTTCCCCCATCCAAAACCTTGATCTTTTCTACCCCCGCTAATTTCACCCCAATTACACTTTTTTGAAATACCAACTTCTGTCCTGGAAGTCCTTGGTGTCCTTGTGTTTTATACTTCTCCCTCCACCCCCCCCCCTTCCCACGCCTCCTCCCCCCAAGCCCTCTCCCTTCCACACATCTCCCTGCTCTCAAATGTTGTGTTTGTGTGCTTCCCCTTCTCTCCCCATCTTGTTTTCCGCTCCCTCTTTTTATATATTTTGTTTGTCTGGTTGATTTGTTTGTGAAGTAAATGTTAGCTCTTTCACGAGCCTCGATTCAGTATACAAAAAAAAATAAAAAAATAAAAAAAATTATTATTAATTATTATTATTCATTCTTATTATTTAATAATTATTATTTATTAAATATAATAATAAATAATAATTTATTAATTATAATAAATTAATAATAATAAAATTATAATATTATAATTTATATCATTCTTTATTCCAAGTTCAAGATTATCTTTATTCCAAGTTTTTTATTCAAAAATCTTTATTCCAAGCAACGGCAACACAGGCCTCATTCGGCCGTACACAGCACAAAAGGACCGACCTATATCGTTCGATTTTTTTTTTTGTTCTCTTTTTCACATCACATTGTGGAAATGCCACAGTGCAAATAATCTGCTATCTTGCAGAAGAAATCGTTGGATGTCTTCATAGACATGATTGCAGATGTGACAAACAACTTTACCAAACGCTTTTTGCCAATATGCCGCACCAGTACATCTCAGTTTTATTCGGATTAAACGTTTGCCATTAAGCCTAATGTTTGCAGTATAAGACTGAGCTGTGCAACCATATAATAAACCTCAAACGTGAGCACCACAATTACTGAGATGTGCTGCTTTTCACAAAAACATTTATCTGCATATTACATATTCAAAGAAAAAGAGAAGTGAGGCAGTTCAAGAAAATTAAAATTGATGAAAGAAGGACAAGGAAAAGTGATAAGGGCGAACGAATTGTGGGGTAGTGGGAGAGGTTGGGAATGAGAAGGAAGAATATGTTGAGGGGTGGGGGAAGGTGGTTGGAGGAGGGGATTGCTTGGATACATACACGTGAATCATGTTCAGGGAGTGTAAAAAATTCCTTTTTTAAATTAATTCCTAAAAATTAAAAATTTTAAAGGTTAAAAAAATTCCGAAAAAAACAAAAAAAAAACCTTTGCGTTTCCCTCCCAGAGATCGGTCTGGAGGACTTGATTATCACTGGCAGTGAGATATTTTATCTTTTTGTCTTTCAGTTTATGACCGTGGGTTACCACCATAAATCAGGGGCACAGAAAAGGAAAGAAAGGGCTGCGAGGGAAAAGAATGTGAATCAGAAACAGAAAACCCTTGAAAGTCTGGACTTCTCCACCAAAGCGAATCCGACTCAGACCCGACGTCAGTGATGAAGTGGTTGATTATACAGCGACAAATCAATTGCTGATGTCAAGACTGAAAGTGATATCTGCATGCGTGTCATTGAACATGCAGAATCAGGAAGTATCGTCAGTGCAGCCAGCAAAACAGAAGGGTTTCACAGAAAAGAAACTTGGATTTTGACGTAGGATTCTTCCAAACTGAAAACCCTTCACCTGCTCAAACAGAGGAGGCAGTTTGGGGAGGTCCTGAAAGTTATCCTTCACAGTTTTCCGATGATGTGGTTTGGCATTCATTTTCCAATTTGCCTCCTTCACACTAAATTGACAAATGGGGAAAATGTATCCCGAGCAAATGGAAAAGCGAAGAGGTGATATAATGGCTTATCTGGAGCAAAAGAAAGCAAGCATTGTTTTGCTTTCCTTGCCGTCTTTTCAGTAAGCTCACGATGCAAAGTCGCTCAGCTCCAGCTTCAACGTCAAGCCACTCCTTTCAACAGAAATTTAAAGAGCTGCATGAAACGATTCCTGAACACCAAAACAGTAGCAGCCTCAAAATGTATGACATTGGATGGTGTAACTTGGAGAAAGCCTCAAGTATGACTCTACCATGAAGCAACTACTCTTGCAGGGCATCCAGTCAGGCAGCACATTGGAAACAAATAGTTCGCAGAATTCTAGATATGTCGTTGTTTCTGGGATAAAGAGGCTGGGCATTTAGAGGGAAAAGTCATCTCATCAGGGATCCAAGAAATGGTAATTTTCTGGGCATTTTGGAGTTGATTAGCCGTTATGATACAATCCTTGAAAAACATTTCAACAAAGTGAGGGAATCTCAAATTGCACATCACCAATTGCAAGTTACCTTTCCCCAGAAAGTCACAACGACATTATATGGTGTTTTTAAAATTATTATTATTGTTTATTTATTTATTGAAGTTCGCCCTAAACAAGGCTGAAAGCCACTACTTTGTAAAGTCCTTCAAAGAAAAAGAAGATGAGGAAAAACTCGCCAAACCTTCACTTAGTCCTGAAATATGGAAACCTCTTCAGTCATAAATAGGCCAGGTGGAAAAATTAATTTTCCTATCTCCATTGGGTGTTTTTTTTTTAGGAGACACCACCAACTGGATGGCCATTTGCTCCCAAAGGGTCAAGGTGTCAATCCGTCCTCCCGAAGGGTCAATCCGTCCTTTGTCAAGTGTTGTTTTTAGTCCTGGCAGGGTGTCACAGTCACCTTCCCCACTAGCAAAGCCAGTGATGGGTGTTGGTTTAGTCGCCGATAACCCGACCATGCGGCAGGTTGCAAGCACTAGGTTACAGGTTACCAGTGGCAGTCCCAAAAGACTGACCTGACCCAAAGACTGGCCTCTTGTAATAAAAATGTGACAAATGCGATCTTAAACGAACGAGAAACATCAAAGTACTATTCTCTAATTGTCGATGCAACTCTTGACTTGGCGCATGCATTACACTGTTTATTCTGCCCTATGTCCGTTCACTTGAATGATGAAAATAAGAACTACGAGATTCAATAAAGATTTATTGAGTGTGTGGATTGCAACCAAAAAGCAAGCAAAGTGATTGCAAGACTGATCCGTGATACCCGCAGGAAGCACAATCTTCTGATTACAGACTGCTGTGGCCAAGGGTTCGACGATGGAAGCGGCATGAGCAGCTCCTACAAAGGCGCTCAAGCTCATATTCGGAACAAGAACCAACTAGTCACATACTCGCCTTGTGCTTGTCACAGCTTAAGTCTGTGTGGTGTTCATGTCGCTGAATGTTGTTCAAATGTGATTACGTGCTTGGGAGTTGTTCAAAAACTCTACAATGTGCTTAACTCTAATCCGCAAGGATGGACATTTTTGAAGGAAAATGATGGCTGCTCTCTTCGCAGCATGTCAGACACATGTTAGTCTGCCTGGGTAGACAGTGTTAACCCTTTTGCAGTTCACGTTACAGGAATAAAGAAGGCCATTGAAATCGCATAAGATCGGAATCTGAGAGCAGAGACTAGATGGGATCTAAACGGCATTCAGACCCAGGTGAATTTGTTTGCGTGTATCCTCATGGCTTAGCTTAAAGTCCTCACAGCAATACATTTCAGGAACACCGTCCTGCAATCCTGGGATGCAATGCTGGATGAAGAGGTTGAGAATATAAAAAGCCTAATTAGTCAGGGCCCTTAGGGATATTTTGGTTCAAATTCTTCCAAAAGCATCAAATTTGGCGCAGATGTTGCCCATGCCATACTCTTTCGATTTTTGACGGGCGCCAAGGGCGGTATGATCCGGGGACCATACCGGTCTATCCCGCCATGTCACCTGACCTATGACGTCATAATTAGGATATGCATCCAATCACATGGCTTACTATAAGTGGTCAAAGTTCAAAATGAATCGATCGAAAAATGAAGGCAGGGATCCATTTTTAAGGTTTTCATAAAATCCAATATGTCCGCCAGGTCACATGACCTATGACGTCATATTTATGACATGTATACAATCATGTATACATGAACCCAGATCATGATCGCACAAAAATTTAACACAAGGACATGGCATACAGTTCATAAAACATCAAAATCCGTCCCTTTGTAATTAGACTGATGAACTGCATATGCCTGAAAATTAGGAAATAGACATATAAATATTTCCTCTGATTGTCAAAAATAAGGTCAGAGTTCGATTACCCAACCCAGAAACATAAAATGGTGAACCTCGCGTAAATCTTGACAAAAACCCAAAAACCGACATGTTTGACTCAAAAATGACCTTTAAGATGACCTTGAGGGTTGACCTTGACCTCGAATCATCAAAATAACATCATAATTGGATTCCTCGACCTCGAAAACCCCTGAAAAGTGGTATCATACATGATTCCAACCCTTTTGGTTATTTAACTGATTTTCCTCTAATCCGGGTGGCGGCCATTTAGTATTTCGCCAATATAGGGCCCCCGGGGGGGGCGCCCGTCTTGGCGCCCGTCAAAAATCGAAAGAGTATGGCATAGGCAACATCTGGGCCAAATTTGGTGCTTTTGGAAGAATTTGAACCAAACGGCCCCAAAATATCCCTAAGGGCCCTGACTAAATTGAGGGCCTCAAACATTTGAGAAAGAATTGGGATGCAGTTTTGACTGAAAGTAAGTTTGTTGATGAGAGTCTTGGTTATGGCAACCTCAACTAGAACAGCACTCAGTAGAGCGCAAACCTCCGCCTGGTGAACAGTTTATGTTTTGTATCCCACTGATAGGCTGGATCTGGATTCGGACCTGAACCAAAATCTAATCGGTTTGTTGTTGCAACCAAACCAACTCATCCATCAATTTATTCATAACTCGGCCATAACTTTTTTTAATATCATCTTATATATCGCTTTTCACCCGATCTCTCAATTGGTGAAGAATCACTTAAAAATTAAATAATTCTTGTTGCCGAATCCATATTCAGATCTTCACCAAAATCGAAACGTTTAGTCCTTTTCACCACACACAACCGGTCCACCAAGTTTCGTCCAAATCCGTCCACAACTTTTTGAGATATCCTGATATATATAATTTTTGGCAATATCACTCAATAGTGAAGAATCACTTTAAAAATTATACCAGCTGGATCCGGATCCGGATCCGGATATTCACCAAAATTTAATCGATTCATCATTTTCACACACATAACCTGTCCAACAAGTTTCGTCCAAACCATCCATAACTTTTTGAGACATAACTGCTATATGTTGGTTTTAGTGTACAAGTCCTTCTGCCCTAGGGCTACCTACCATTGCTGGTGTAGTCTAGGCAAGAAATTCAAAAATGTGCTTATTTAAGCTGCATGAGGCATTTTCGAGCAAAAGCAAACAAATAGGTTTTTCTGAAAGGGATTTTCGTGCTGAATATGAATATCTTGTTTGTGTTTTCCAAAATTGCCTAATTAGGTCATTAATTAAGGTCAAAGGTCAATAAGTGCAAAATTCAGTTTTCACAGAAATTATTTTATTTTTAATATCCAATACAGTGGCGAAAAAGTTTATCGAGTATCTATCATATTAAGCCATGTATCGTATGTCAAAGATTTGAATTTAATGGAAAATGTGAAAATGTTTGCTTCCGAAGAGAATGTCTCCGTAACGGTTGGACTTTTCATGCATTACCATCTGGGCTTAACCCCTTCCACTTTTGATATGTCAATGCACTAGTGAAATGGTTTTTCTGGCTTCTAGATTCTGGCTTCTTCTTTTTTTCTCCAAAGGTGAATTACTATGGAACCAGTTATAATCCTGAAGCGCCAGAGAGAGGTATCCTTTGAGCTGTGTATCATATGTCAGCTGAGTGGTCGAGCTGAAGATGAGCCGTTTAACCAGACCGAACGGGGCTTAACTACCGTAAAAGAAGCAACGGAGATGAGGAAGAGCTACGGAATGATGACCATAGGGCTGCCCGCGACAGGCTGACATCGCTCTTCGCAGAAAATTCAGAACCTGCGCCAGAACTCAAGTGGCACAGAGTGTGTTATTCAAAGTACACACATAAGAACAACATTAATGCTAAACTATCCAATGAACAGCGTGTAATGAACAGTAGGCCTACTGATGAAGGTAGACCATAACGATACTTGCGCAGCTGTTGTAACAAAATGGACTGGAAGTTATGCATTTTCTGTCAAGACCCGAAAAGCAAGAAGACAACGAGTACCGTATCTACTATGAATATGAGTTCAAACATATATAATAATGCAAAATATGTTCATGAGGTATTTGTACGCATTGCAGATACAAGTGACTTGGTTGCAGCTGAAGGATGTTATCATTCAAACTGCCTGAATAAATTCTATAGAGATGCTGATAGAGCCAAAAGTGATGACAAATCGACTGACTTGGCCATAGTTTGGCTCTGTCAAGAACTGAAACATTCTGCTGTGAAAGGTCATGTTCTTGAACTTTCCTCTGTGCTTGAAAGACACAAAGATCTTTCCAGCGAGGCAAACTACCATTGTCGTTTCTTAGCAGGATTACAACTTTCAAAGATACTTTCGTGAGGTTTGTTAGTAACAGTTATGAATTTGTAGTCATGCGCAATGCAAGACCATCCGAGAGACAAACCCTCTTAGTTCCAACAATATTCGATCATGTACCTGTGTCAGAGACAGTAAATGACCTGTCCAAGAAACTATTCCTATTTTCAAACCAGATGATGATGAGTTTAGGTCCATAGTTCATGTAGCACTGAAACTTCGAAGTGATATATTGTCACACCCAGCCTTCAAGGGTGCAAATGTAACTGAAAAAGCTGAAGTAGCTAGTATCCCTCCATCTGTAAATATGTTTGTTAATATCTTACTTGGTGGCCAGAATCATATTGATCAGGATTTTAATGATCATGACAGCAACGAAGTCGATGCAATCAAGAAGGCAAGAGTCCTTAGCATTGGGCAAGACATGGTTTATGGCGTTTGTGGGGACAAGAAAGCCCCACCTAAGCATGTTGGTTTAGGTCTTACTTTGCATCAAGCAACGCGATCAAAGAAACTTGTCAACCTATTCCACAATGCTGGTCACATCGTTAGTTACAGCAGGATTCTTCAGTGTTTGATACACCAATGGCAGAGACTACATTACAACAACTTGATTCACAAACTGGGGCAGTAGTTCCAACAAATTTGGTTGCTGGTAGGTTTGTTCATTTTTCTGGGGCAAATCTTTGACATGCAATGTATGGCTTAATATGATAGATATTCGATAAACTTTTTCGCCACTGTATTGAATATTAACAATAAAACAATTTCTGTGAAAACTTTAATTTTGCACTTATTGACCTTTGACCTTAATTAATGACCTAATTAGGCAATTTTGGGAAACACAAACAAGATATTCATATTCAGCACAAAATTCCCTTTAAGAAAAACCTATTTGTTTGCTTTTCCTCAAAAATGCCTCATGCAATCACATTTGCTGGAAATTGAACCAGTGTAGTACCGTTGTGGCAGCCACCTCCATCTGACTTGGCCAGACAGAAGCCAAACAGTCCAATGTTGGTTTCATCAGACTACAGAATCTTGTTTCTCACAGTCTGAGAGTCCTTTAAGTGCTTTTTTGCAAACTCCAAGCGGGCTTTCATGTGTCTTTCACCGAGGAGAGGCTTCCGTCTGGCCACTCTGCCATAAAGCCCAGATCGGTGGAGTGTTGCAGTGATGGTTGTCCTTCTGGAGGTTTCTCCCATCTCCACACAGGATCTCTGGAGCTCAGCCAGAGTGACCATCGGTTTCTTGGTCACCTCTCTTACCAAGGCCCTTCTCCCCCGATTGCTCAGTTTGGCCGGGCGGCCAGCTCTAGGAAGAGTCCTGATTGTTCCAAACTTCTTCCATTTAAGAATTATGGAGGCCACTGTACTCTTGGGAACCTTCAATGCAGCAGATTATTTTTTTGTAGGCTTCCCCAGATCTGTGCCTCGACACAATCCTGTCTCTGAGCTCTGCAGGCAGTTCCTTCAACCTCATGGCTTGGTTTTTGCTCTGATATGCATTGTCAGCTGTGAGACCTTATATAGACAGGTGTGTGTGCCTTTCCAAATCATGTCCAATCAATTGAATTTACCACAGGTGGACTCCAATCAAGGTGTAGAAACATCTCAAAGATGATCAAGAGAAATGGGAGGCATCTGAGCTAAATTTCAAGTGTCATAGCAAAGGGTCTGAATACTTATGTAAATGTGATATTTCAATTTTTTTTTTTTAATACATTTGCAAAACTTTCTAAAATCCTGTTTTCTCTTTGTCATTATGGGGTATTGAGTGCAGATTGATGAGGGAAAAAATGAATTTAAACGATTTCAGCATAAGGCTGCAACATAACAAAATGTGAAAAAAGTGAAGGGGTCTGAATACTTTCTGAATGCACTGTATATATAATATGCAATATGTATTTCATATATAATGCTCACTCACAATATATATATAATAGACTGGGCATTTTTACCAGTCCCTTCGCTGATGGATTTAATGAAAAGACAACATTTTGTTCTTGACAAACATCCTGCTCCATTCACCCTTTTATTTGCCTGAGGATATCATCCACCTGCTTGGAAATCAGCAAATATCACCTTCATTAGCCAACTTATTATTATTATTATTCTTAAACAGCCACAATTATTCCCACATTCTTGTGTGGCTGGCTGGGGGAAGTTTGGCTGAAGTCTTTTACGAACCACCTGGTCAGGCGTGACATTCGACAAAGGTTAGGGCAGGAATTTTCAATTTGCCCAGGGTGCCGGTAATAGCTTGCCTAATCTTCATGAAGGACATAGTGGGATCTGTAACATCCACCAACTAATGTCGGTGATGGAACACCCAGTTTAACATCCATCCGAGTGACAGCACACACACTGGATGATTCAGTGTGTAAAACACGGGTATGGCAGTTTATAGCTGGGTCACATCCAGGCGAAAAGCAAAAGCAGCACCGGAAGTGGCCGCCGGAAACGGGAGACAGCCGACATATGGACAGACGCCAACTTCAACTTGCAGTGCCCTCCATAAGTATTGGAGCAGTGAAGTCAAATTTATTATTATTGCTTTATACTCAAGAAATTTGGGTTTGAGATGAAAAGATGAATGAATATGAAGCGAGAGAACAGAAAGTCAGCTTTTATTTCTTGGTATTTCTATGCATATTTATTTTACAATTGTAGGACAATAGCACTTCGTATGTTCAGTGCCCCCATTTTAGGTACGCATAAGTATTGGAACAGATTAACTTAAAGTAAGTTAAAGTTGTATATTAGTAAGTATTTAGTTGCATATCCTTTGCCTGCAATAACTGCATCGATCTTGTGACACATCGACATCACCAAACTCTCGGTATCTTCCTTTGAGATGCTTTGCCAAGTCTTCACTGCAGGCATTTTCAGTTGTTGTTTGTTTTAGGGGGTTTCTGACTTTAGCCTCCTCTTCAGGAATTGAAATGCTTGTGCTCCATTGGATTTAAATCAGGAGATTGACTTAGACGATCTAAAACCTTCCACGTTTTCCACTTGGTTGTATTTGCAGTGTGTTTTGGGTCATTATCTTGCTGCATGGTGGAGTGCTGCACAATGAGTTTGGAGGCATTTTCTTGTACATAAGCAGACAAAACGTTTCTGTACACTTCCAAATTCATTCTGCTGCTGCCATCATTAGTTACATCATCAATAAAGATGAGTGAGCCAGTTCCAGAGGGAGTCATGCAAGCCCAAACCATGACACTACCTCCACTATGCTTCACAGATGAGGTAGTCTACTTTGGATCATGTGCAGTTCATTCCTTTCTCCACACTTTCGCCTTTCCATCTCTTTGGTAAAGGTTTATCTTGGTCTCATCTGTTCATAAAACTTTGTTCCAGAACTCACTGGCTCACCTCTGTACTTCTTGGCAAAATATAATGTGGCAGTTCTATTTGTGGTGCTGATGAGAGGTTTGCATCTTGTGGTGTAGCCTTCGTAATTCTGCTGTCAAAGTCTTCTTCAACAGTTGATTATGATACTTTAATCCATGCATTCCGGAGGTTGCTGGTGATGTCACTGACAGTTGGCTTTGGCTTCTTCTTCTTCACAGCTCTGATTATTTTTCTGTCATCAACTGCAGTTGTTGTCCTTGGCCGACCTGGCCATTGTCTATTACCAAGTACATTCGTGGTTTCTTTCTTTTTCAAGATATTCCAAATTGTTGTATTTCCTATGCCCAATATTTGTGCTCTGGTTCTAAATGAATTATTCTGTTTTTTCAGCTCCCAAATTGCTTGTTTTTCTTTCATATACAGTTATCTGGTCTTAATGGTGGTTTATGACTTCTGGCTCCCAATGCAGACTCCGAAGGCAAAAGCAAAGGCTAAAACCAAGACAAGACATTTACAGCTAGAATTTTGCTAAAACATTTGCTAAAACAGATCCTTGCAACTACAGACCAATCAGCCTGCTCCCAATTATCAGCAAAGTCATGGAATCCATCATTGCTTCGGATATCAAATCCGTCCTCTTCTCCAAAGGCTTCATCTCCGATCATCAATTTGGATTCAGACCAGGTCATTCTACTCTGGACATGCTGCTTCTGCTGTCTCAACAATGGATGGAGGTCCTCAATGCCAAACAGGAAATCAGAGCTGTCTCCCTTGACATATCACGTGCCTTCGATACGGTCTGGCACCCAGCTCTGCTCACCAAACTCTCCTCCTATGGTATCCATGGAAATCTCCACGCATGGCTTGTGGACTTCCTCTCTGGTCGTAGTCAACGTGTGGCCCTGAATGGATTTCTCTCATCTCCCCTTCCTGTTCAGGCTCGAGTTCCCCAAGGCAGTGTTCTGGGCCCTGTGCTTTTTCTGGTCTTTATCAATGATCTCTCCGACTCTCTGGAAAATCCTCTCTATCTCTTTGCTGATGACTCGACTCTCTGCCACTCCATGCCTCTTCCCTCAGATCGACAGTCTGCAGCCTCCTCACTCTCTGAAGACCTGGACAAAACCACAGACTGGTCAAACAAGTGGAACATGTCTTTCAATCCTGACAAATCTCACACTCTTACTACAGTCATGTGAAAAAGTAAGTACACCCCATGAAAAGTTTTGCCTTTTTCAACATATTTCAACATACAGCTATTTGATCTTCATTTCAACAATATTGATAGATAAAGGTGACATAATATAACAAATATCATGAAACATTTACATTTTGTCGTCCATTGTATAATTTAAATAAACATAAATGCAAATTTCGCATGTGGAAAAAGTAAGTACACCCTTAGCTCTAATAGGAGGTATTGCCCCCTTTGGCAGCAACAACCTCAAGTAGGCGTTTCTTACAACGGTCTATCAGTCTCTGATATCGACTGGGAGAAATTTTTGCCCACTCCTCCATGCAGAATTCTTTCAGCTGTGCAATGTTTGAGGGGTTTCTTGCATGCACAGCTCGTTTCAAATCCCCCCACAACATCTCGATGGGATTTAGATCCGGGCTTTGACTTGGCCATTCCAGAACCCTCCATTTCTTTCTTTTCAGCCATTCTTTGGTGGATTTACTGGTATGTTTAGGGTCATTGTCATGTTGCAAGGTCCACCTTCGGTTGAGCTTCAACTTTCCGACATATGGCCTCACATTATCCTCGAGCACCCTCTGGTACAATGAAGAATTCATAGTGGATTCTATGATGGTGAGCTGCCCAGGCCCTGATGCAGCAAAGCTGCCCCAAACCATAATATTTCCACCACCATGCTTTTCAGTTGGTATCAGGTTCTTGTGGTCAAACGCTGCCTTTGGTTCTCACCAAACATGTCTTCTGGTACTGTGGCCAATTAGCTCTACCTTTGACTCATCTGTCCAGAGCACATTGTTCCAGAAGTGCTGGTCTTTGCCAAGGTGTTCCTTGGCAAACTTTAGTCTTGCCCTGATGTTCTTTCTGGAGAGCAAAGGTTTCCTCCTGGCACACCTCCCATGTAGATCAAATTTGTGCAGCCTCTTTCTAATGGTAGACTCGTGCACTTTGACATCAACAGTGGCAAGAGCTACCTGTACGTCCTGTGATGACATTCTGGGGTTCTTAGAGACTTCTTTCAGCATCTTGCGGTCTGCTCTCAGGCTGAACTTGCTGGGGCGGCCTGGCCTGACAAGTTGGCAGTTGTTCGGAATCTTCTCCACTTGTAGATGATCTTCCGGACAGTCGAATGATTGATTTGAAATTGTTTGGAGATCTTTTTAAATCCCTTCCCAGACTCGTAGGCATCTATAACCTTCTTCCTGAAGGCCTCAGAGAGCTCTTTTGATCTAGGCATGGTGACGGCGCAAACACTTCAACAACAAAGAGCAAACCAAACTAAATGTCTGAGGTTTAAATAAGACAGGTTCCTCCAAGATCCTCTCTAACGATGTTCTAATCATTTGCACCTGAGCTGGTGCACCTGATTCTAATTTTAGGTATTTGAAGTAGTGATAAATGTAGGGGTGTACTTACATTTTCCACATGTGAAATTTGTATTTATGTTTATTTAAATTATACAATGGACTGCAAAATGTAAATGTTTCATGATATTTGTTATATTATATCACCTTTATCTATCAATATTGTTGAAATGAAGATCAAATAGCTGTATGTTGAAATATGTTGAAAAAGTCAAAAGTTTACATGGGGTGTACTTACTTTTTCACGTGACTGTATGTCTCTCCGAAAAGACTGACTGGACAACCCTCCCATCTACTTTCTCAACAATCCTCTCCAAAAAGTTCTGTCGCTCAAGCTCTTGGGTCTCACTATCTGCAATGATCTTTCCTGGGAAAACCACATTTCCAAGCTGGCCTCCAAAGCCATTCGCCGACTGGGCATCCTCCGTCGTGCGAAGTCCTTCCTTGGCACACCTGAGCTCCTCACTACATACAAGGCTTTCATCCGCAGCTCAATGGAATACTGTTCTCCTCTATAGGCCGGTGCTCCTGCCTCACACCTAGCTCGGCTTCACACTGTAACTGAAACACTGTAACTTCACACTGAAACCAAAGCTTTCAGAATCATTGGAATCTCCCACGATGAAGCTATCTCCGAGGGCCTTTCACTCACTCAACGCAGGCAGGTTGGTGGTCTTTATGTCTTCTACCGACTCCTTTCCGGCCTTGCCCCCCTCAGCTCTATCTGTGCTCTGTCCCCAAATATTCCTGCAGGTCGCACAAGATCTGCCAGCAACCCTCTTATGGTTAAACTGCCGAAATCTAGGCTCTCTGCTCACCTTCACTCTTTCATTCCTCTTTTCTCACACCTCTGGAACAAACTCCCACACTCCTTTCAATCCCACTCCTCCCTCCAGGTCTTTAAAACAGCTGCTCACCACTATCTCTTATCTTCCCCCATCCATAACTTTGATCTTTTCTACCCCCGCTAATTCACCCCAGATCCACTTTTTTTGAAATTCCAACTTCTTTCCTGGAAGTCCTTGCAGCGTCCATGTGTTTTATACCTCTCCCACCCCCCCCCCCCTTCCCATGCCCCTCCCCAAAGCCCTCTCCCTCCCACAGATCTCTCGATGTCCCTGCTCTCAAATGTTGTGTTTGTGTCCTTCCCCCTCTCTCCCCATCTTTTCTACCGCTCCCCATGTTATATGTTTTATGTGTCGGTTTGTCTTTCTGTGTGATTAATGTTAGCTCTTTCACGAGCGTCGATCTTGTCTACAAAAAAAAAAAAAAGAAGCTCTTTTCATGTGTGAACAATCAATGCAACAAGAAACATCTGAGCACCAAGAAACACCTGCCAGTCATGTGTTCCAATACTTATGCTTACCTCAAATAGAGGGACTGAATATATAAAGTTATTTTGCTCTACAATGGTGAAACATATATGCATAGAAATACCAAGAAATAAAAGCTGACCTTCTGTACTCTTGCCTCATTCATCTTTTGATCTCAAATCCAAATTTCTTGAGAATATAGCAATAATAATAAATTTGACTTCACTTTTCCAATACTTATAGAGGGCACTGCATATAGTAGATTTGTTAATATTTTATTTCTTTACTTTTCAACACATATTGTGAGCTAAGCTGGCTGCTGCTGTGACTTTTTTTTTTTTTTTTGTTGTATACTGAATCGAGGCTCGTGAAAGAGCTAACATTTATTTCACAAACAAATCAACCAGACAAACAAAATATACAAAAAGAGGGAGCGGAAGACAAGATGGGGAGAGAAGGGGAAGCACACAACCACAACATTTGAGAGCAGGGAGAAGTGTGGGAGGGAGAGGCCTTGGGGGCAGGAGGCGTGGGAAGGGGAGGGACTTCCCTTTGGTTATGAGCTTGTTGCTGTTCTAATTTAGGATCTTCATAAAGGAAAGTTCTTTAAAAAGTTACAAAAGAGAGAGAAAGTGTGGGAGGCAGAGAGGGGTCTGTGAGGTTGTTTTCCCCATGGCCGGTGCTGGCTGTGAACGCCCCTGCCAACATGGCATTCGTCCATGACACAGCAGATAGCTATGATTGAGGCATTCCAAAAATGCACACCGAGGAATATATTGGCGACTATCTGTGAACCCTGCCACCTGAACTCTACAGGAACAGAGTGAACAACTTTGTAAAAACTTTGCATCTTCTGTGCATCGTGGATTTCTAGACTGGTTACCTAAAAAACAATCACGATGCAGAAAACTATCATAGTGATAGATTCCGTGAAACTAAATGTACAACTGAGCGTTAGCGAAAGAGTGCAATGCCCTATATTATCAAACTTTTCAATGATGACATTCATTCTCCATTTGTTTGATTCGTAGGCTGTTCTGCTATGATTATGTTATCTTCAGTTGTTTTTTTTTTACCATGTAAATAATCTTCTTTTTTTTCCTTTAAAAAAATTAATAATTCAACAATTCAGCGAAGGCAGCGATGTTTTGATAATAAAATCATGAACCATGAACCAAACCTGTCCACAATTGGGTTTTAACCACATAAATGTTAATAACTTATGATTACCCTGATACTCTGTTGAGATTACGGGCTTCAAACACCTTACATAAAAACACCAATTTCAGCAAACAACTTCGTTCCAACTTTTACCTTTGAATATTATTTTAATTCCTGCACAGAATGAAGATCTATTGAGGAACAATCAATTCAAGGAACTGATTTATATGTTTCCCCCCCCCCCCCCCCCCTGGTGAAAGTTCGTATACAGCCTGTGGCTGATTGGCAGCATCATTTACTAGGGGCGCCGCTGTGCAGCTGATGCCGTGCCCCCCCCCCCCCCCCCCCATTACCAGTCAGCTGGTACTCATTTTGCAAACCTCGGAAGGATGACAGGCTGAGTCAACCCACCTGGTGTTAATTCAATGGCTGACTGGGGATCAAACTGAGGACCCTAAGATCACCCCCAATCAAGCCTCAAGATTTTTTCAACCCTGTCTGTCTGTCTGTCATTTTGGTGTATGAGTAATCGAAGATTTTTCAAGTATATTGCTTGGTCGCTTGTGTTATTCTGTCTGTTTATTTGTCTGCTTGTTTGGTTGTCTGTGTCAATCGCCCACAGGTCACAATTTTCAAGTTATCTTCACGAAACTTCACCAAATAGTAGAGTTGGTCATGATGAAGAACCCTATTGATTTTGAGGTCAAAGTTCAACACCAGGTCAAACTTCTAAAATCTTCAATTTTGATCTGAAAAATCATCACTTTTCATCTGATTGACTTGAAAATTAAACAGCAATTGAATAGTGCCTCACTGAATTGTGAAAACAACTATTTTTAAGGTCAAAAGGTCAAAGTTCAACTCAAGGTCAAACTTCGAATATCAATTTTCATCTGAAGAATCATCAATTTTAATCCGATTGACCCGAGCTTTGTTTAAAATCGTAAATTCCTTGGTGGACAGGTTGGGTGTATGACGAGGACAAATCCATTCGATTTTGGTGAAGATTCAGATATGAGATTTTATTTTATATTCCAAGTGACTTCATATTGAGTGAAGTGATTGGTCGTATCATATAATCATAATACTGTAGCGGCTGCCGCTGGGTTTTCACAATCGCCTTGCACCTATCAAGGACGCGGAGCGATCACCATGCCGGGCTCGTCCAGGACGCCCGGGCAGGCCCGCGCTCAACTTGCCAGGCCTCGGTCGGGACGCTGGGCCACGCCCCCTCTCGCCTTTCCTGGGCAAACGCTCCGGGATAATGTGTGTATATATTGCTGCCAGATAAACGGGCTTTTGGAGAGTGCCTGAGTGTTTGATTTGATTAAAGCAACTCGGATGAATTCCAGCTTTTTGTCGCGTCCATTCTTCCGATCGACGTGGGAGCCCCAGCTCCTTCATTGGTGACCTACCGACATGGACACGGCAGTCGCCCTTAAACTGCCTACCTTCTGGGAGGCTCACGCGGCGGTTTGGTTCGCACAGGCGGAGTCCCTGTTCGCCCTGCGAGGCATCACGGCCGACGACACCCGCTTCCACCATGTGGTAGCTGCGCTCGGTTCGGCGACCGCGGCCCGCGCCCTGAGCCTCCTCGAGAGCCCGCCAGCCGCTGACAAATACGGCGCGATTAAGAAGCTTCTCCTCGATGCTTTCGCCCTCCCATCGGCGGAACGCGCACGGCGCCTGCTCGAACTGCCTGAGCTCGGCGACACGCGCCCTTCCGAGCGAATGGACTACATGCTTTCACTGCTCGGCGAGCACTCTCCGGCATTCCTGTTCCGGGAGCTGTTCCTCCGTCAGCTGCCTAACCCGGTACGCCTCGCCCTGGCAAGCACGACGATCACAGATCCCCGGGCCCTTGCCAGAGAAGCCGACAAGATCTCCGCCGCAGG
This sequence comes from Myxine glutinosa, assembly GCF_964187855.1. Lineage (NCBI taxonomy): Eukaryota > Metazoa > Chordata > Myxini > Myxiniformes > Myxinidae > Myxine > Myxine glutinosa. Next base: position 68,808,667 of record NC_136263.1, read on the forward strand.
ACAGCGCATCGCAGCGGCGACATGGGACCCACCGCCGTCCGACGCAACACCCATGGCGCCCGAGCACCCGGCACGGTCGACGGCCGAACTGCCGACGCAATTGGCGGCCGCTACACCGAGCCGACCACCTCCAGCACGACGACCGGGGCCTCCACCTGACCAAGCATGGTGTTACTATCATGCCAGGTTCGGACAGAAGGCCCGGACATGCCGACCCCCGTGCACCTTCGGCAGGCCGGGAAACGGCCGGGCCGGCGTTCATTATCAGCCATGAGCGCCGGCCACACGGGCAACTTACTGTTCATCACGGATAAAGCGTCCGGACGGCGCTTCCTGTGCGACACCGGCGCCCAACTGAGCGTCATACCCGCCTCTGACCAGGACAGGCAATCCACGGTTTGCGGCCCCTCCTTGGTTGCGGCCAACGGATCGACCATCCGCACCTTCGGCCCGCGTAACGTCACCCTCTGCTTCGGCGGCCAACGCTTTGCTTGGACGTTTGTAACCGCAAACGTGCCCATGGCTCTGCTAGGCGCCGACTTCCTCTGCGCACACGGACTGCTGGTGGACGTCCAACGGCGTCGTTTAATCAACGCCGAAACCTTCAGCTCCCTGGTATGCACATTGAGCAGCTCCGCGCCGACCGAGCTGGCATGCACCGTCCCGGCGGCGAACGAGTTTGCTCGCCTGCTCACGGAGTTCCCGGCCCTCACGCGGCCGACGTTTTCGGCCGTCGCAGTACGGCATGGAATCGAGCACCACATACCAACCACGGGCCCGCCGGTCTACGCCAGGGCCCGCCACCTCGACCCAGCCAAGCTCACCGTAGCGAAGGCCGAATTCGACGCGTTGGAGCACCTCGGCATCGTGCGGCGCTCCGATAGCGCGTGGGCCTCGCCACTGCACATCGTGCCAAAGCCGGGGGGTGGATGGCGCCCGTGTGGCGACTACCGCCGTCTCAATGACGCTACCACCCCCGACAGGTACCCGATCCCGCATATCCAAGACTTCTCCGCCCGTCTGGCGGGACGGGTCATTTTTTCGAAAATTGATCTCATACGGGGATATCACCAGGTACCTGTCAGGGCGGCCGACATCCCTAAAACGGCAGTCATCACGCCGTTCGGCTTATTCGAATTCTTGCGGATGCCGTTTGGTCTCAAGAACGCGGCTCAGGCGTTCCAGCGCTTGATGGACGGCGTGCTGCGTGACCTGCCGTTCCTTTTCGTTTACCTGGACGACATCCTCGTCGCCAGCACGTCCCGGGCCGAGCACCTCCTCCACCTCCGAACACTGTTCGGGCGCCTCAGCGAGCACGGCCTCATCGTCAACCCGGCCAAATGCCACTTCGGCACGACGGCCGTTGATTTTTTGGGCCACCACATCACCAAGAACGGGGCCGTGCCGCTGCCAACCAAGGTCGAGGCCATCACCACGTTCCCGCGTCCCCGCACCATAAAGGCCCTGCAGGAATTCCTGGGAATGGTGAATTTTTATCACCGCTTCGTGCCCCGCGCTGCTCAACTCATGCGGCCCCTCTACGAAGCCCTCCGGGGCAAGCCGGCCAAGCACGACATCGCCTGGTCCGCAGCAATGGATGCGGCCTTCCAACGCTCAAAGCGGGCCCTCGCCGACGCAACACTGCTCGCTCACCCGGTGCTCAACGCTCCCATCGCCCTCACCACGGATGCCTCCGACTACGCGGTGGGCGCCGTACATGAGCAATGGGTGAACGGGGTTTGGCAGCCACTCGCTTTTTTCAGCCGGCAGCTCCGGCCGAACGAGCTCAAATACAGCACGTTTGACCGGGAGCTCCTCGGTCTACACCTGGCCGTCCGCCATTTCCGCCACCTCCTGGAGGGCCGACCTTTCACGGCGTTCGTCGACCACAAGCCGTTGGTTTACGCCATGGCCAAGGTCACGGAGCCATGGTCGGCCCGCCAACAGCGCCACCTCTCCGCCGTGTCGGAGTTTACCACGGACATCCGGCACGTCGCCGGCAAAAACAACGCCGTGGCCGACTGTCTTTCCCGGGCCAGCGCGAACGCGGTCCACCTGGGCGTGGATTTTGCGCTTATGGCGGCGGACCAAACCACCGACACCACGGTGCAAGCCCTCCGGGCGGCGGACACGGGCCTCCGCCTGGCCGACATCCCCTGCGCGGACACTGTCCTGCTCTGCGACGTCTCCCAAGGCCAGCCTCGCCCCATCGTGCCCGTCACCTGGCAACGCCGCATCTTCGCCTCCCTCCACGGCCTTTCCCACCCGGGCCGGAAAGCTTCCCAGAAGCTGGTGTCGGCGCGTTTCGTCTGGCACGGCCTTCGTCGGGACGTCCGCGATTGGACCAGCACCTGCACGGCCTGCCAACGGGCCAAGGTCCACCGACACACCCAGGCCCCGCTGGCACCTTTCACCGTGCCCGAACGACGTTTCGACCACGTCAACGTGGATCTGGTGGGCCCCCTCCCCCCGTCACGGGGGTTCACACACCTGCTCACCATGGTGGACAGGACCACCAGGTGGCCGGAGGCCGTTCCCCTCGTCTCCACCACCACCGCCGACGTGGCGCAGGCTTTCATCGCCACCTGGGTCGCCCGCTTCGGCGCACCGGCGGACATCTCGTCAGACCGCGGACCACAGTTCACCTCCGAGCTGTGGGGCGCGGTCGCCCGCAACCTGGGGGTCAAGCTCCACCGTACTACGGCCTACCACCCCCAAGCAAACGGGTTGTGCAAGCGATTCCACCGCTCCATGAAGGCCGCGCTCATGGCCGGCCTTCAAGACGGCGGTTGGGCCGACCGGCTGCCGTGGGTCCTTTTGGGCCTTCGCACGGCCCCCAAGGAGGACCTCCAGGCATCCACCGCCGAGCTTGTCTATGGCCAGGCGCTACGCGTCCCGGGCGAATTCGTGCCCGACGCTACCAGTCCCTGGTCCGCAGCTCACCAGCGCTCGGACCTCCAGGAGGCCGCCCGACGGTTTGCCCCCGTGCCAACATCCCACCACGGTGACCCCCAGTCCTACGTCCCCCCAGCACTCCGCACAGCGGAGCATGTTTTTGTGCGTCACGACGCACATCGGTGGCCACTCCAGCCGCCGTACGACGGGCCCTTCCGGGTGCTGCGACGGGACGACAAGTCGTTCGTCATCGACATCGGCGGCAGGTCGGACCGGATTGCGGTGGACCGCCTCAAGCCGGCGCACGTGGACGTCGACCACCCACCACGGGTGGCCCTTCCGCCGCGGCGAGGCCGCCCCCCGTCCACGGTGCCCCCCACTCGACCGCCCACCACCTCACCGGACCCCCTCCCACGACCCGCCAGGGGTCGCTTCGGCCGGGTCATCAGGACCCCCCTCAAATTGACCCTGCCGGTGCAAGTCGATTCTGGGGGGACGTGTGTAGCGGCTGCCGCTGGGTTTTCACAATCGCCTTGCACCTATCAAGGACGCGGAGCGATCACCATGCCGGGCTCGTCCAGGACGCCCGGGCAGGCCCGCGCTCAACTTGCCAGGCCTCGGTCGGGACGCCCAGGCATGCCCGGGCATGCCCGGGCAGGCTCGCCCTCAACTTGCCAGGCCGCAGCCAGGACGCTGGGCCACGCCCCCTCTCGCCTTTCCTGGGCAAACGCTCCGGGATAATGTGTGTATATTGTTGCGGATATGGAATTTGGCCTCCGTATCCGCTTGTAAATATTCCCCTATTTCCCCAATACTCCCCAACTCTCCCTTACCCCATTCCCTAGTCCCATTGTCTGTAAACAACACCCAGTAGAGCCGATCTCCCCCTTCTTCCCCCATTAAATGTCGTGCCCAGGTCCACCGCATCACACGTAGACAACTTTCGGACCTCTTGCTAGTTATTCTTAGTCTATGTCAGTTAAGGACTCGTTTCCATTAATTCTGACTCTTCGTTGCACCAGAATGTGATTATATGGCACCAGTAGTGAGTTTAGGACCTCCCCATACCTCCCCGCATCTCTTCCCCATGAAGATGCGCCTGAACTACGGAGAGCAGAGGAAGCCACCGACACCCCCAGCGCGACGATACCTCCCCGCATCTTTGGACTGGACCGAACCGAGTCGATTCTGCCCTGAGCCCAGGTGCACCTGGAGCGATCGACCAACCCGCCTATCCTTGCCATCAAACCCCGTGTGAGTCCGTCTTGTCCTGTTTATCTGTGGTCTGTCGGGGTTACTATAAGACCGTGATTAAGTGCCCACCTTACTGTGCCGTCTCTCTGGCCCCTGTAATCTAACCTTCCGCATATCCCGTAATAGAACCTCCTCCGGAGGCCTTTGAGAACTGAACCCTTGGTGTCGTATCCTTGTTGTAATCCCAGCCGTTGTGTCCTTTCCCTTAATTGATCTAGCATAGCGCGATTAGTCAACGTCCGGGTAACCTGTTGCAGACGTGGTCATACCAAACCGCTCGGTAAATCACCATCCAAGACCGCGCCTGTAACAATTGGTGTCAGGAGTGTCGGATTCGGACCTGGGACTAAAAATTTGTTAGGCCCAAATTTTGGGAAGTAGAAATTGATCCGGAGCGCGAAATTTGATTGTGTTTTACAAAAGATAAAAACCCGAATTTTGAAAGTCGCGCTATGGCAGACCAAGTCGGCTGGGTTCCGGTAGAGAGTGAGGCAGGGTCGGTCCAGGACCAAATTGAGGGACGCGAGGAGAGCGAAGCAGCGAGGGTAGCAGACGCACGAACTAGCGTCGTTGCGCCCGATATTGCGGCGGCGCAAAATGGCGCCTCGCGCATGGCCACGGCGCCCACGCCCGCGACCGTGGTAGCGCCACCGGGGGATTTGAATCTTTTTTTTATGCAAATGACGGCCCTTATGGAAAAGAATAGTGAGCAATTGGGAGACCAAATTAGAGGTTTGAAAAGCAGTATGGGACAAATGGGGAACCGGATGGATGCTCAGAGTGAGCAATTGGGGGTAATGGGAAACCAAATGGGGTCCAATAGCGAGAAATTGAGGGAGGACATGGGGTCCAATAGCGAGAAATTAAGGGAGGACATGGGGTCCAATAGCGAGAAATTGAGGGAGGACATGGGGGCCCAGATCGGAGGGTTAGGGAGTAGAATAGAGGGTTTAGGAAACAAATTTGAGGGACTAGACAACAAATTTGAGGGATTAGACAATAGATTAGGGGAAATACAGGAGGGGTTAATGGGGGTAGAAAACAGAATGGCCGCTCAAGAGAATCAAATGGAAGGGATGCAAAAAGGGTTAGAGGGGTTAGAAAACAGGATGGAAGGCAAATTGAGGGACATGAGGGACCAAGCGGAAAGGGAAGTTAAACAAATGGGGCAGCAGATAGAAGGGGTCAGAATGGGGGTAGAAACCAAACTGGATGCTCACAGGGAGGAAATGGAGCAGATGAGGGTGGCATCTGGGCAGGAGATGCAAGTAATGGGAGAGGAGATCAGAAGAGGAGTGAGTGAGGAGGTCGGAGGAGTGCGCGAGGAGGTGAGGCACTGTAAGGAGCACATGGAGAAGGAGGTGAGAAAGGGGACTGTAAAGTTACAAGGGGGCATAGAGGACCTGACGCAGGAGGTGGAGCAGCTGACGGTGGGACAGACGGAGTTAGTGGAGCAGGTTCAAAGGAACACTGCGGTATTAGGAGGTTTAAAAGCGACACAGAGAGAACTAAAAGATGACTTGGTAGCGACGAAGAGGGAATGTCAGATGGTACGTAAGGGACTGACAACGAGGTTGGACGAGGTAATAGAGGTAATGGAGACGAAGGACCGGCAGGTGAGGACGCACATGGAAACGGTCAAGGTAGCCTTAGAGGACGAACTTGAGGAGACGTACCGGGGAATAAAAGAGGTGAAGCAAAAATTAGAAGAAGTGGAAGAAGGGGTGAGCGAAATTAAGAAGCGACGGAGAGAGGATAAGAAAGAGATAAAGGAGGAAGTAAAAGAATTGGTCCAAAGTCTGTGTTTGGATCGTGATGATGTGCTCATTAACCGGATGAGGGATTCGCAGGTGATGGAGGAGAAGCGAAGAGGAAGAGGACCCGGTGTAAGTGGTGACCAATATGGTCGTGCGTATGATGCGCCAGGTGATTTAAGAAGCTTGGGGGTCGAGATGGACCCGGGTGTTCGTGAGAGACCGTTGGTGAAGTGTGCGACAGGTCTGGTGTGCGAAAAAGGAGGTGTGCGAGAAAGTCCGACTCTGGGGTGTGTGAGGAAAAAGTGCGTGCCAAGGAGTGAGGGTGCTGGCGAGAGTGAGTCGGTCGTAGCGCGTGTGCGAGGGAGCCCATGGAAGCGCGTAGTGAGGAGTGTTACGGAGGGTGTAAAGGGAGAATGCACGCCTGTGGTGAGTGTTACAGAGGATGTAACGGGAGAGTGTGCGCGAGAAAGGTGTGTGACGGACAGGTGCATGAGGAAAGAGTGCGCTGTCAAGAGTAAGGGTGAGTGCGCTGTCAAGAGTAAGGGTGAGAGCGCTGTCAAGAATGGAGGTGAGAGTAGTGAGAGTGACAAGGAGCGTGAGTTGGTTGTGACAGGTGAGCGAGGATGTACACCTGGAATGGAAGGATGCACACCTGGAATGGTAGGGCGTGAGTGGGAATGCACGCTGGAATTGGTAGTGAGGCACGTGGGTGGGTGTGCGAGTGAGAGCACACCTGTGATTGTCACAGAGGAGGTGACCGAGGAGGGGGCGCGAAGAGGTGTGTTGGTAAGGTGTGCGAGCGACGAATGTGTGCCAAGGTGTTCGGTGGTCAGGTGTGTGACCAAGTCGGTGAGTGGAATGAGAGTACCTGGGTGTGTAAGGAAAGGTACGAGGAGCATGGAAACGGCTGGATGTGTGAGCAAGGAACAGGCTGCGGGGTGTAAGCATGCAGGTGAAGCATCGACGTTAAACGGAGCAGCAGTTAGAACGACTTATAGCCGAATCGGGCCCTCGGTGCGTGCTGGGCCTCGCTTTGAACGGCCGCGTCCGTGCTCCACTAGGCGGAGCTGGCAGCCCGATAGAAAGGGTCGTCATGGCGACCACTTCTTGGTGAGACGTGCCGGCAGGTCGAGATCGGGACATTGGATGGCACCACGCCGAGATGGTGCGTGGGATCTCGGCCCGGGTAAGCCCCCGTCCCTGCACCGAATGCCGGACGCATCCAGCCGCTGGCACGGAACAACCTGCATTCATGGCTTGGCTTTACGAAGCCGGGCTTTGGACAGGAATTGGCGCACCGAGAGGCAGTAGTGAGTAGACGGGTGATGAGGATAGTGTTTTGGCCCCAAAATTAGAGAAAAACAAAATTTGATGATTGGCAAAGGATGGGCAGTAGTGATTGGCAGATGATGGGTAGTGATTGGCAAATTTTTGATTTCTTGAAATTTGATGTGCAAAATTGGTAGTGAGCGATGTGCCCGGTGGGTAAGAGTGGCATCCCTGCCACCCTTCCCATATAGGGGGGGGGCAAATGCGCTATAGATTATGGGGTGTATGGCAGTGAAAACTAGCCCGGGTGGGTTAGGATATCGTGTGTAGGGATCTAGCGAAGATGACATTAGGTGACGTTAAGTTTAGTTAGTGACTGATACCTGTAGTGGGGACGCAGGTAGATTAGTGTGGATTATAATGACGTGGGAGCGCAATAGTTTAAAGGGACGACTGGGAAGCGCAAGTTTCAGAGGGGAGGAGTTAGATGAGATGATGCTGTGTGAGAAGTGGAGCAGTGTGGAGCAGTGTATGAGTAATGAGTGTGGTGGATCAGCGCGAATGCGCTTGGGGAGAGAAGGGTGCAGGTGGCACCAGGTGTGAGAGCACAGGTGTGCAGGTACAGGTGTGTGGAGAGAGTTGGAGTAAGTGGTACGGAGTGGTGTGCATGGTGCGAAGGTGTGAATGGGGGAAGAGTGGACCCCCATCACGGATACCCGGGGCGGGTAGTGTAAGTGTTAGGTAGAGGGTACAGGTAAATTGTGGTTGGATATTGGCATTTGTGGTGCGGTTGCAGAATGGTATTGTGGATGGGTGCATTAGTGTTGTGGAAATGGCTGGGCGTGTAGCCTGTTAGTGTGTGTAGTTGGTTGGGCACTCCACCACTGTGAGGATGTCGGCCAGGTGAGGCCGCAGGTGGGCTCTGGGAGCCGGTAGTTGTGAGTGGGTGCCTGAGGATCCCGGGTGTGGATCGGGCAGCCCAGTGCCAGAGAGGGCACCGAGTGGGGAGAGTGCCAGAGGGCCTTCCCCAGGTAGTTAGGTTAGGGTAAGGAGCAGGTAAGCTCGGAGGCAACTGCAGTGGTGGAGGTGTGCAGGTGGGTAGACCTGCTGGGAGAGTTACACGTCGCAGCCCAGAAATTGTACGAGGGCACCGAGAGATGAATCGGGGGGAGTGAGACCCCAAATTGAAAAGCACCACAGTTTGGCCAATGGGAATTGGTTTTTAGAACCCATAGAGTAAGAGGGCCAATGGTTTGGCCGGAGAAAGACCCCGGGTAGTGTAAAGTTGTTAAAGTCATTTAGGAGATAGTTAGGATTGAGGAACCTGTCGCACCATACGCAGCCACTTACCTGTGGTGATGATGATAACTCCACACCTGTGTTTTCTTTGTTTTGTGCAGGGAATGAAATTGCTGTGAGGATTTGTGAGACGCATCACGACGTGGATGAGACATTGGGGTGATTCCATCTCTCCCTCCCTAGGAGGGACTGATGATGAATTGGAGATGGCAAATTTTGATGAAAGTTGAGAATGGCAAATTTGATTGGTTAGGAGGGAGAGAAGACGAATTTGGTATATAGGAGGAACGGGGAAGACAGTAGGGATGTTTGTTGATTTGTAAAGTAGATGTTTACGGGTAGTGTTGTGTTGTGTGGATACAGTAAGGGGTAAGGAAGGGGCCATGTAGGTTACCTGGTGGGGGGGGGGGGGGGGGGGGGAAGCGTACGGTAGGAACGTACCTGTCTCACCTGGTTCCCATGTGCCCCCAGTGTGCATCATCTTACATTGCGTGCACTTTTGCGCCCTTACCACCTTACTCACTTGTCTTTTCTTTTGTCTCCCACCTCCGAGGATCTGGCTTTGGGGCAGAGAGAGAGGAGAGAGAGGTGCTGGCTCCGCAGTTGTGGGCCTGCACTTTCGCTGCTTGCTGCTGGGATCGATACACCATATGGACCGCAATGTTTGTGGCCACCCACCATGGACCGCAGTTCTTGCGGCCAAGCACCACCCATGGATGGACCTATGGGTCAACGTGGCACCTATGCCATACAAGGTGAACCACTAACAGTTGGCCCCCTGATGGCCACAATAGAGAAATGGACGCGGTTGGCGCCTTTCTTTATTTTTTTGAAAGAGGCAAGAAGGCCAAGTGCACCACACGAAGGCAAGACCAGCGGCAGAACATCGGCCGGCTGCGACACCACACAATGAGCACTAAACACTTTATTGGTGCACCGGATGGTGCTGACTGTGTGATGGGGTGGTGCTTTTGGTGCTGGGATGGGGTGCTCTGCACATTATTAAAGGCCGTAGGCCACAGAGCACTCGTGGGTTGGTGTATCGATGCTAGCATGCGTGCTCTCTCTATGCATAACATCTGCATGTGTTCCTCCAAAAACAGGTCCTGGATCGTAGTGTAAATATCAGTGTAGTCTTGTAAATAATGCTCCCTACCGGCTGTATGTTTAGTTTGCGAATTCTTTCCGGATTCGGTTATCCTGTGGGTGTGTTTCTGTGAGGAGAAGGGTGCAACGTCGCAGGGGGACATATTTACTCATTTGTGAATATCTGTAAAACTGTCGCACTCAGGGTAGAGTTAATAGTAGGGGGAACTACATCTGAGTGCCACACTAAAATAGGTAAAAATTTATCGGGTCGGGACGCCCCGAGGGTAGAGAAGGGTGCAATGTTGCGGATATGGAATTTGGCCTCCGTATCCGCTTGTAAATATTCCCCTATTTCCCCAATACTCCCCAACTCTCCCTTACCCCATTCCCTAGTCCCATTGTCTGTAAACAACACCCAGTAGAGCCGATCTCCCCCTTCTTCCCCCATTAAATGTCGTGCCCAGGTCCACCGCATCACACGTAGACAACTTTCGGACCTCTTGCTAGTTATTCTTAGTCTATGTCAGTTAAGGACTCGTTTCCATTAATTCTGACTCTTCGTTGCACCAGAATGTGATTATATGGCACCAGTAGTGAGTTTAGGACCTCCCCATACCTCCCCGCATCTCTTCCCCATGAAGATGCGCCTGAACTACGGAGAGCAGAGGAAGCCACCGACACCCCCAGCGCGACGATACCTCCCCGCATCTTTGGACTGGACCGAACCGAGTCGATTCTGCCCTGAGCCCAGGTGCACCTGGAGCGATCGACCAACCCGCCTATCCTTGCCATCAAACCCCGTGTGAGTCCGTCTTGTCCTGTTTATCTGTGGTCTGTCGGGGTTACTATAAGACCGTGATTAAGTGCCCACCTTACTGTGCCGTCTCTCTGGCCCCTGTAATCTAACCTTCCGCATATCCCGTAATAGAACCTCCTCCGGAGGCCTTTGAGAACTGAACCCTTGGTGTCGTATCCTTGTTGTAATCCCAGCCGTTGTGTCCTTTCCCTTAATTGATCTAGCATAGCGCGATTAGTCAACGTCCGGGTAACCTGTTGCAGACGTGGTCATACCAAACCGCTCGGTAAATCACCATCCAAGACCGCGCCTGTAACAATATATTGCTGCCAGATAAACGGGCTTTTGGAGAGTGCCTGAGTGTTTGATTTGATTAAAGCAACTCGGATGAATTCCAGCTTTTTGTCGCGTCCATTCTTCCGATCGACGTGGGAGCCCCAGCTCCTTCAATACAATGATTTAATCCGATGTATGGATGGATGCATGGAATCGAAAATGGCTTGGCCGATTTCCATCACATTTTGCATACGTGCTGCGAGTACAGTGAACCGCACCGTTAAAATGTTCCCCTTACTCCTTGAGGGTTGTGGGGAGATGACCTGGACAAAATGTTGAGTAATTTAAAGCATAGTAGTCCATGTCAAACTTGAATATAAAGGGCAGGGGGAAAAGCGCAACGAGAATCCTTATAATAATTCACGGGCCAGTGTTTGATTTTTGTGTTTATTTGTTTGTCGCGCTACTCCTTCAGTTCTGGCCCAATTACATCCAGACTTGCTATATAGGATCAGCATGACCTAATTGCTGTATGCGAGGTGTTTTATCTTTGCCGGTGGTCTTGAGGGGGAGAGGGAGGGAGCGAGGAAGGAGAAATAAATTCTCCATGTCCATGTGTTTAGTGTAGCGCCGCCTCCAGGTAGGAGAGGGTATTACAAGTGTTCACTCTACAGTACAGTATTCCTGTCCCCATGTTTTCCAGTGCAGTCAGGTGTTTTGAATTATAAGCAGTAGTCGTGTTTTTGCTTCGTGCTCGTAAGCCGGGTTATTTTTTTTTTTCCAGTAACAACTGTCAATTGCCTATAATCCGATGTATAAGAGGCGGGGGAAGCGTGGGAGGGGAGGAGAGGATAGGGCACAACCACAATCAACCACAATTCTTTCTTGTAAAGAGGGGATGGGAGTGCAAGTGGAATGTCTATAAGGGGTATACATTTATATATTTTTTGCATATATTTTACATGATATTTCACTGACAGCACAATTCGCTCCCAGAGGACGGTGGTATTCACCAACACAAGTTTCATTTTTAATGATCTGCTCAAACAAACCATGGTCTCCAAACGCACAAGCACTTGCCCTCGTGCCTTACAACTTAAACGTGCCCAATGCCCCAAGCACAGCCAGCATCAGTTGTAGCCAACTGCCTATTCACACGCTTGGCAGCTTCTTCAATAAATGGATAGATAAAAGAGAAAATACATTGCAAAAGGAGGGAAAAAAAGGAAACGTAACAGAGGATAATAAGCAAAACTGAAAGTCATCTTTACAAACAGAACAAGAAATGGACATTTTATCTGCTGGAAGCAGTTGTCCAAGAAGTGTCAAAGTTACAGGGACGGATTGGAGTAACGACCGAAGGGATTTCATTTTATGGAGCTGAAGTCATCACTGCGTACACCTTATAGTGATGACGATATGAAGGAAGCATTTACCATATTTGGAGTTCAGGTGCAGAGCAGGGAAGCAAGGATTGAAAGAAAGAAACCATCTTTGCTAGAAGGACATTATAAGAAGCCCTTTTTAATTGAGAAAATATAAACATTCAGCTAGGTATGCAAATGATGCTCTTTCACTCCCAAAGAGTCAGGAATGACCAACTAAATAAAACAATCATTTTACAGTGGAACCAATATCGAGTGAGAGGCACGAGTACCGAGCTATTAAAGTGCTGTACTTGATCCACGAGCAAATCGAGGTGTAAGGGTCGACTATTTGATCAAAGACCTACCAGAGGCAGGAGGTTTGAAGAAGATGCTGTTGGACCACCAGGCTTCCCAGACTGTATGAGCAATACAGAGGGAAAATCCGGTTGGTGTCTCTCTTAAAGGACGCACTACACTCCGCCTTCTTCCTCCCTCGATCCATGAAACATTACGTGGACAGAAAAAACCCCACAAATTCCCACATACAGCACCCACAACACTTCCTATTCAATGAACTGCAATGTGAGCTGGAAAGACACCATGTCACAGATGCTCTGCAATGGAAAAAAATGTACCCAATCAAAATGTATGGATCAAGCACATGGCGCCTGATCTGTAATAGGCTTTAGGGTCCAGAAATATTCCTGCTTCTCCATGAGTGACATGGTGCTGACATGGACCTGCAACAACATTATTTTGAACAACAACGTCCAGAACAACAATTTTGTTTTTAAAGGCTCGAAGACTCATGGAGGAGATGCAAAATAAATCACTCAATGCATCCATTTTGCAAAAACAGATCATAGCAACTACAGACCAATCAGCCTTCTCCCAATTATCAGCAAAGTCATGGAATCCATCATTGCTTCGGATATGAAATCCTTCCTCTTCTCCAATGGCTTGATCTCTGATCATCAATTTGGTTTCAGATCAGGTCATTCTACTCTGGACATGCTGCTTCTGCTGTCTCAACAATGGATGGAGGTCCTCAATGCCAAACAGGAAATTAGAGCTGTCTCCCTCGACATATCACGTGCCTTCGATACGGTCTGGCACCCCGCTCTGAGGCCTCCTCACTCTCTGCAGACCTGGACAAAATCACAGACTGGGCAAACAAGTGGCACATGTCTTTCAATACTGACAAATCTCACACTCTTACGATGTCTCTCCAAAAAGACCGACTGGACAACCCTACCATCCACTTTCTGAATAATCCTCTCCAAGAAGTTCTGTCACTCAAGCTTTTGGGTCTCACTATCCGCCATGATCTTTCCTGGGAAAACCACATTTCAAATCTGGCCTCCAAGTCCAGTCGCCGATTGGGCATCCTCCGTCGTGCGAAGTCCTTCCTTGGCACACCTGAGCTCCTCACTACATACAAGGCTTCCATCCACAGCTCAATGGAATACTGCTCTCCCCTCTGGGCTGGTGCTCCTGCCTCACACCTAGCTCGTCTTCACGTTGTTGAAACCAAAGCGTTCAGAATCATTGGAATCTCCCGTGATGAAGCTACCTCCGAGGGCCTTTCACTTACTCACCGCAGGCAGGTTGGTGGTCTTTCCGTCTTCTACCGACTCCTCTCTGGCCTTGCTCCTCCAGCTCTCTCTCTGGGCTCTGTCCCCCAAATATTCCTACAGGTCGCACAAGATCTGCCAGCAACCCTCTTATGGTTAAACTGCCAAAATCAAGACTCTCTGCTCACCTTCACTCCTTCATTCCTCTTTTCTCCCGCATCTGGAACAAACTCACTCACTCTCTTCAATCCCACTCCACCCTCCAGGTCTTTAAAACAGCTGTTCACCACCATCTCTTATCCTCCCCCATCCAAAACCTTGATCTTTTCTACCCCTGCTAATTTCACCCCAAATCCACTTTTTTGAAATACCAACTTCTTTCCTGGAAATCCTTGGTCTCCTCGTGTTTATACTTCTCCCATCCCCCCCCCCCCCCCCTTCGCACGCCACCTCCCCTCAAGCCCTCTCCCTCCAACACATTCCCGATGTCCCTGCTCTCAAATGTTGTGTTTATGTGCTTCCCCTTCTCTCCCCATCTTGTCTACCGCTCCCCTGTTTATATATACTTTGTTTGTTTGTCTGTTTGATTTGTTTGTGTGATAAATGTTAGCTCTTTCACGAGCTGCGATTATGTATACTAAAAACAAAAAAAAAAAAAAAAAACCTGTCGCGGGCACGTTGGTGGCCTCTCTGTGTTATAATTCCTCCTTTTTTGTCTTGCACATCCTCTGCCGTTTCTTGGCTCTGTCCCTCCCAGGTTTCTGCAGGATACACAAGGTCGGTGTGCCAGTAACTCTGTTCCTGTTAAAACTCCCAAAATTGCAGGCTCATTACTCTCCTCTAATCCTTTTTTCCTCTTTTCTCTCGCTTGTGGAATCAACTTGCCCAGTCTAGTCAGTCGCATTCTTCCCTCCAAGGATTCAAGTTTGCTGTTGAACCGCTGAAGGGAAGAATAGATAGGTTGACCCCATCCACACTCCATCATCACCTCTACAGGAAGGATAGGTTGTGTCCTGTGTTCATTATTACTAGACAACAATATGGAGTAGGTATGCATGCCAGTGAAGCCGGAACATGCCCCCCACCAGTACTTGCTTGGCCAGACCTCGTTTGAACACATCTACAGAGGGAGCAGTTGCTCTCACTAAGGATTGTTCCAGTCCCCTTTGATTCGTTGACTGAAACATTTTTCCCAGACATTCAGTCTGGATCTTGTGACCAAGACCTTGAGTGTGTGACCTTGCGTAGGCTAATCCTCTCCTTATGTGAGCCAGTCACCTGGATATATTGTCGATTCCGTGGAGAATTTTGAACACTTGAATTATATCACCATGGCGGCGCCGGTAGAAGAGTGAATGCATGTCCAGCTTGCAGACTCCATTTTTGGTATTGCAGCTCACAAACATGGACCATCCTAGTGGCTCTTCTGTAGACCTTCTCCATTTTGTTGACGTCTGCTACAGGAAGAGGGTGCCATGCTGCATTTCTATACTCCAGGAGTGGTCATACGTGAGTCGAACAGTCCGGGCAGGGATTGCTTGTCCAGGTTTGTGAAGGTCCTTTTTATACTAGTGTGGGTGCTGCGCACACACGACTCGATTGCCAGAGAGGTAGGCCACAACGCGTTTGTATAACAAAGAGTCTTTATTCCAAAGCTCGTACTGCAGCACTGGGCGGGCTCGAGCTTAGAGCCCGCATATATGTGCCGAGGCCACGCCTAGTCCCCGGGCGTGGCCGATCGGTCGAAGGGCGGGGCATGTGCCTTCGATCCCCGCCTGGGCGCTCGCGCCACCCACTGGTGCACGGAATTATTGCCCCTTGTGCCCGCCACACGCGCCCCCCCAGAATTCCCGCGCACCTGAAGGGTGAGTTTGCGGGGAAGCCGGATAACCCGGGCGAAACGCCCCCTGGCGATGGGTGCAGGGCTGGGGGGTAGTGGGCCGGCGGGGCTGGGGGGTGCCGGGGGTCCGACCGCCGGGGGGCGGCCTCAACGCGGAGGCAGAGCTGCTGGCGGGGGGTGGTCCGGATCGAGGTGGGCCGGCTGGGAGGCGGTCCACGGAAATGCAATCCGGGGCACCGCCGATGTCGATGGTGAAAAATTTGTCCCCGGTCTCCAGCACGCGGAAGGGCCCGTCGTACGGGGGCCGTAGCGGTGCCCGGTGGGCGTCGTGCCGGATGAAGACGTACTTTGCCGTGCGAAGCTCCGGGGCGACGTGGGAAGGCGGGCAACCGTGGTGTGCCGTTGGCACCGGGGCGAACCTCCGGGCGGTCTCCTGAAGGGCGGAGCGCTGTTGCGCCGCGGACCAAGGAGCCGTGGAGTCGGGGATAAATTCACCCGGTACCCGCAGTGGTTGCCCGAAGACCAGCTCCGCCGAGGACGCGCGCAGGTCGTCCTTGGGCACCGTCCTGAGGCCCAGCAGGACCCAGGGGAGTCTGTCGACCCAGCAGCCGTCACGGAGGCTGGCCCGGAGCGCGGCCTTCATTGAGCGATGAAAGCGCTCGCACAGGCCATTGGCCTGGGGGTGGTAGGCCGTGGTGCGGTGTAGTTTCACCCCGAGCCCTTGCACCACCGCGGCCCAGAGCTCCGAGGTGAACTGGGGGCCGTGGTCGGACGAGATGTCTGAGGGGGCACCGAACCGGGCAACCCAAGTGGCGATAAAGGCTTGCGCCACCTCAGCCGCAGACGTCGCCGCCAATGGGACGGCCTCCGGCCACCGTGTGGTGCGGTCGACCATGGTGAGGAGGTGGGTGAACCCCTGCAAGGGGGGCAGAGGTCCCACCAAGTCGACGTGCACGTGGTCGAAACAACGCTCGGGCACCGCAAATGGGGCCAACGGGGCCAGGGTGTGGCGGTGGACCTTTGCGCGCTGGCACGCGAGGCACGTCCTGGCCCAGTCGCGGACGGCCTTCCGGAGGCCATGCCAGACGAACTTCGCCGCGACAAGCTTCTGGGATGCCTTCGTGCCCGGGTGGGCCAGGCCGTGGATGGTGTCGAAAACGGGGCGCCGCCAGCCAGCGGGCACGATGGGGCGAGGCCGGCCGAGGGAGACGTCGCATAGGAGGGCCATGCCCGCGGCGTCGAACGGCACCTCGGTGACGCGGAGGCCCATGACGGCGGTCCGCAAGGCCTGGACGCCGGGGTCAGCAGTCTGGTCCTCCGCCATCCGGGCATAGTCGATCCAGAGGTGGACCGCGTACACGACGGACCGGGAAAGGCAATCCGCCACCGGGTTGTCCTTACCCGCCACGTGACGGATGTCCGTCGTGTACTCGGACACGGCAGAGAGGTGACGCTGCTGCCGTGCCGAAAATGGCTCGGCGACCTTGGCCATCGCGAACACAAGGGGCTTGTGGTCGACAAAAGCCGTGAACGGGCGGCCCTCCAGCAGATGGTGGAAGTGTCGGACCGCCAGGTGGAGCCCGAGCAGCTCACGGTCGAAGGTGCTATAGCGGCGTTCGTGCGGGCGAAGCTGCCGGCTAAAAAACGCCAGCGGTTGCCAAGCACCACGCACCCATTGCTCGTGCACCGCACCCACCGCGTAGTCCGACGCGTCGGTGGTGAGGGCGATCGGTGCATCGGGCGCCGGGTGCGCCAGCATGGTGGCGTCGGCCAGGGCCAGCTTTGCGCCCGTAAACGCCGCGGCCATCGGCTCCGACCAGGCGATGTCACCTTTGCCCGGCTTGCCCCGGAGGGCCTCGTGCAAGGGGCGGAGGAGCTGGGCGACGTGGGGCACGAAGCGGTGGTAAAAATTTACCATGCCCAGGAACTCCTGGAGCCCCTTGATCGTGCGGGGCCGCGGGAAATCCCTGACCACCTCCACCTTGGCCGGTAAAGGGACGGCCCCGTGCCTGGTGATGCGGTGCCCCAAGAAGTCGATGGTGGCGACGCCGAAACGGCACTTGGCGGGGTTGATGATTAGGCCATGCTGGCCCAGGCGTTCGAAAAGCGTGCGGAGGTGGAGCAGGTGCTCCTCCCGGGATGCGCTCGCGACTAGGATGTCGTCCAGGTAGACAAACAGGAAAGGTAAGTCGCGCAAGACGCTGTCCATAAGCCGCTGGAATGCATGGGCCGCATTCTTCAACCCGAAAGGCATTCTTAGGAACTCGAAGAGGCCGGAAGGGGTGATGACGGCCGTCTTCGGGACGTCGTCCGGTTGGACGGGGACCTGGTGGTAGCCCCGGATGAGGTCCACCTTAGAAAACACGGTCGTGTTTGCCAACCGGGCGGAAAAGTCCTGAATATGTGGGACCGGGTAGCGGTCGGGGGTGGTGGCATCATTGAGCCGGCGGTAGTCCCCGCATGGCCGCCATCCCCCGCCGGGCTTCGGCACAATGTGCAGAGGAGAAGCCCAAGCGCTGTTGGAGCGCCGTACAATCCCCAGCCGCTCCAGTGTGGCGAACTCCGCTTTCGCCACGGCGAGCTTCGTAGGCTCGAGTCGGCGTGCCCGGGCATAGACCGGCGGCCCGACCGTGGGGATATGGTGCTCCACCCCGTGTTTAACGGCCACCGCTGAGAAGGTGGGCCGCATGAGGGCCCGGAAACTGGCGAGGAGGCGGGTAAAGTCGTCCGCTGCCGGAAGCGTGCAAACTAAACTCGCCGGAACAGAACCTTCCAGCAAGCCGCTTGGCAGGCCGCTCGGTGAGCCGCTCAGTGAGCCGCTCAACGAGCCGCTCAGTACACAAGCGAGCGAGCTAAAGGTTTCGGCCTGGACGAGCCGTCTGCGCTTCACGTCGACCAACAACCCATTCGCACATAGGAAGTCCGCACCAAGCAGTGCCATTGGCATGCTGGCGGTCACGAACGACCATTGAAAGCGCTGCCCTCTGAACCGCAGGGAGAGGCAACGCTTCCCGAATGTGCGGATGGGTGTACCGTTGGCGGCAAGCAAAGCGGGGCCCCGGCCCGTGGTTTGCTTGTCGGACGTGGAGGCGGGGAGGACGCTTGCCTGCGCTCCTGTATCGCAAAGGAAACGGCGCCCGGACAAGGTGTCCGTGATGAAAAGGAGGCTGCCGGAATGGCCGACGCTCATGGCCGCAAGTGAGCGCCGGTCGTTTCCCGACCCGTCAAAAGAGCACGGCGGGCGACACGTTTTAGCCTTGCGGCCGAACCTGGCATGGTAGTAGCACCAGGTTTGCGGCGGTAACGGCCGCGGCGGCCGTGCCGGCGGCGGTGGTGGTGGCGGCATCGGTAGTGGATGGGGCGTAGCAGCGGCCACGAGGGAAGTTGGGAGCGCTGGAGCCTCCGCGCCGGGATCCACTACGGCAGCACCGTACACCGACCGCGTGTCGCAGGCCGCGAAATACTTGTGGGCCTCTACGGCCAGGGTGCGGGGTTCCTTTATTTTGGAACCGGCCAGCGCGAGGTGTACCCGTGCAGGTAGCTGGCGTAGGAAAAGCGCCCGGAATAAGAAATCCGGGGGCTGGTCTGCGAGCAGGGATAGCATGGAATCCATCCGGACGGATGGTCGTGTGTCGCCGAGGGTGGGAAGGTCCAGGAGGCGGTCGGCCCGTTCGATCTCCGTGAGGCCGAACGTGGCGATGAGGAGACATTTGAGCGCCTCGTACTTGTTGTCGCCCCGGCGGGCGCCGAAGGATGGACACGACTCGGGCGGCAGTGCCGGGCCCGAGGGCGGCGACCACGTGGTAGTACCGGGTCTCGTCCGCCATTATGCCTCGGAGGTGGAATTGAGCTTCGGCTTGCAAAAACCAAATGTCGGCGTGCGCTTCCCAAAACTCGGGGAGTTTGACTGCGATGGCGTTGGTAGCCATGGCGCGTTCGGTGGTCAGCAACGGCTGAACCAATCGGGGTCACCAGTGTGGGTGCTGCGCACACACGACTCGATTGCCAGAGAGGTAGGCCACAACGCGTTTGTATAACAAAGAGTCTTTATTCCAAACCTCGTACTGCAGCACTGGGCGGGCTCGAGCTTCGAGCCCGCATATATGTGCCGAGGCCACGCCTAGTCCCCGGGCATGGCCGATCGGTCGAAGGGCGGGGCATGTGCCTTCGATCCCCGCCTCAGCGCTCGCGCCACCCACTGGTGCGCGGAATTATTGCCCCTTGTGCCCGCCACACTAGGCCCAATATGTTATTTGCATGTTTACCTGTGTCGATACTTTTGAAAGGAGAGTTTCATGTCGATGATAACACCCACATTAGTGTCATCATAGAGTTCACGAGTAGTCATAGCCGGCGAAGCCAGTGTTGTCAATGAACGCGTATTATGTTGAACAGCCAGAGTTTGCTGGATCCTTTGAGAATTTCGAAGCTTTGACGCACCAAATCGCTCCATGGAGGCCGCCATCTTGCGGATGCGGAAGTATGCATAAAAAATTGCGAAAAAGTTCAATCGAGGCTTTGGCTTCGCCGGCTCATTGCGGCTTTGCAGTCGGGTCATATTAGTTCTGAGTCACTCATATTATATTTCTGACACGCATTCCCTCTTCCAAGATGAAGGACCTTGTGCTTTACAAGATTAAAGGGATCTGCCAGTCCTGGAACAATTTCATGCACTGTTCAGATCAATTCGAACGATGCAGTAGTTGCAGCATCTGAGGTGGCAGTGGCAATTTGAATGTAGCTGCAATTTGAATGGACCACAGACTTCCATATCATCAGCAGACATCTGCATGTGGCTCGGTATTGTGTCTGGCAAGTCGATGATGAATAAGGCAAACATTGTTGGACCGAGAATACTTCCTTGTGTGTAACTTCCGGCTGTTCACCAGATCAAGCAAGAAAAGTGTGTTTCTTGATGTTATTTTGCACATGTTATCAAGATTTTTGTCAGGGGTTGTGGGTTTTGTAGATAGATAAAGGTTGCAGTTGTGTTTGTAGCAGTTTATTGGGTATTTGTATTAGTTTATTGGAGGAGGCAGCATAAGGCCTAGCATTTAAGTCTAGCGTTTAAGTCAGTCAAATGGTGGGGGGGGGGGGGGGGGGGAGGGAGTATAAATAAAGAGCGAAGGAGAAAGGAAGAGGAGTACATAAAGTGTGATGGATGTGGAATGTTGGCCAATATCAGGAATAGAGGATGCAGAGGCTACTCACTGTTGTAGGAAGTGTGAGGAAATAGCCCACTTGAGGATAGTTATTACTAGGTGGAGGGAACGGATAGATAATTTGCAGCAAGTAGCAGAATGTGAGAAATTTGTAGAAATAGTTGGTTACGGTTGTGGAGTAAGGTTGCCGAGGAGAAATTGGCAAGGGTGGGGATGTAGTGAGTGCACGCAGTGGTGGGTTGCAGCGAGTGCAGGCAGTGGTGAGGTTGCAGCAAGTGCAGGCAGTGGTGAGGTTGCAGCAAGTGCAGGCAGTGGTGAGGTTGCAGCAAATGCAGACAGTGATGAGGATACAGTGGGTGCAGGCATTGGTAAAGGTGCAGGCAGTGGTCAGTGTGCAGCGAGTGCAGGCATTGATGAGGTGCAGCGAGTGCAGACAGTGATGATTGTGCAGCAAGTGTGTGCAGTGTGCCGCAAGTGTGGACAGTGATGCAGGTGCAGCAGGGGCAGGCAGTGATGAGGGTGCAGCGAGTGCAGACAATGCTGAGGGTGCAGCAAGTTCAGTCGGTGATCAGGGTGCAGCGAGTGCAGATGGTGATGATGGTGCAGTGAATGCAGGCATTGGTGAGGGTGCAGGCAGTGTTCAGGGTGCAGCGGGTGCAGGCATTGGTGAGGGCGCAGTGAGTGCAGACAGTGATGAGGGTGCAGCGATTACAGGCAGTGGTGAGGTTGCAGCAAGTGTAGGCAGTGGTGAGGTTACAGTGGGTGCAGGCAGTGGTGAGGTTGCAGCGGGTGCAGGCAGTGGTGAGGTTGCAGCAAGTGCAGGCAGTGGTGAAGGTGCAGCAAGTGCAGGCAGTGGTGAAGTTGCAGAAAGTGCAGGCAGGGGTGAGGTTGCAGCGGGTGCAGGCAGTGGTCAGGGTGCAGCAAGTGCAGGCAGTGGAGAGGGTGCAACGAGTGCAGGCAGTTGATAAGGAACCACATAGGAAGTCGTTAGCCAAGGTGAGGGCTTGTGGAGTGCCACGTCAGGTAGCTAACTGGATCGGAAACTGGCTTTGTGATGCGCAGCAAAGAGTGTCTCTGAGTGGGAGGATGTCAGTAGTGTGGTACCTCAGGGGTCAGTACTAGGACCATTATTATTGGTTTGCCTTAGATTGTTGATACGTCTTCCTCCCATCCTGACCTACTTAGTGGACGTTAATATCCCACGGTGTCTTTCATGAATTGGACAAATTTTGGCAAAGTGAAATGTTCACTCTCCAATGGCTGCCAGCATGCATTCTTCGGTACCTTCTGCAGCCGCTGATACCACAATACATTCGTTTAGGGAAGTTGTCACAAGATTATGGAGTAAAACTGAAAACAACGTCTCAGATCAGCATTTGCTTGAGTTGTTATTTCAAATGCAGTCTGTGGCTGCTGGTTGCATCATTTCCTGGAAGCGGCCGGCTGTGCCACTGATGCAGCGTGCTCCTGTTACCAGTGAGCTGGTACTCATTTTGTCGCCTTCGGAAAGATGACAGGTGGGAGTCAAAGTCAACCTACCTGGTCTGGTGTTATTTTAACGACACGCCAAGGGCTCCAACACAAGACCTTAAGATCTTAAGCCAAACACCTTAACGGGCAAACACCAGGCCTATTTGCTCGAGTACCATTACAGCAGTGTTTCCATGGAGACCGCCATGCTGTAGGAAGCGCCGTGTGCAACACGTGAATTTTCAGATAGGCAAAATTCATTTTGAGGAAATGGATGTTGTGCGGTGTATGGTCAAATACACCTGTGTAACCGGACGTTTGTATTGCGATTTTGTTTTTGAAGCATGTTCTGTATTTCATAAAATACAATTCAAAATATTCGTGACATCAGACGACGTCAGAGGAAGAGGAGGCAGCTGTGAGGCAGGCGGGGGGCGTGGCTAACGTCATAAATGATAGCTTTTGCTCAGGCCCGCTCCTACGTGAACGCGTCGCAGAGCATGGAGTCGGAAGGCGATTCCTATGCGGTTCCAAGTGTACAGAATGTCTCGGGTATGAACGGGGAAGGTAAGTATGCACAGCACCTCGGCCGATGGGCGGGGCGTGTTTAAAAATCGGAAGCGCAGGTAGTAGACTGTCGAGTGACATCCCGTGAAGATCAATATCTCATCGGGCTAAGTAGAACAACATTGCACTTCCGGAGATAATCAGCTCCAAGTTGTGACGTCATGTGGTGGCAAGGTGCTATGCCACGCTCACGTAGCAAGGAATGTTCATAAACGTTATTAATCCTGCATACCTGTCGTGCTTTTGCTGAACGGTCTCGGTCATGCCTGCTGGGAATTCGTCATTCAGGCGCGCTGCCAGCAATGCAGCAATGCCACACCTGTGCCCCGTCTGTCCAGTACATGAACCAAAAACTCTGGTGACACGTGGGTGCATCTCTGTCGTCATAATCTCACCTTAACTCGAGCATGTCGTTGTCATTAATTGTGTGGTGAGAGGCGCTTATGCCGGGTGGTGCTTATGCCGGGTGGTGCTTTTGCCCAGGCTTACCATAAATTTAGGATTTTGCAAAGTCGGCAGATAATATGGCACACACACACTGTTCAGTGCAACCTGTCCACAACCACAAGGAAGTGCGAGTAGTCTGGGGTTGAAGTTGGTTACACTTGTCTGTGTGGAGATGGGTTGTGATTGCCAGTGTGGGGATGGGTTGTGATTGCCAGTGTGGGGATGGGTTGTGATTGCCAGTGTGGGGATGGGTTGTGATTGCCAGTGTGGTGGTGGGTTGTGATTGCCAGTGTGGTGGTGGGTTGTGATTGCCAGTGTGGTGGTGGGTTGTGATTGCCAGTGTGGTGGTGGGTTGTGATTGCCAGTGTGGTGGTGGGTTGTGATTGCCAGTGTGGTGGTGGGTTGTGATTGCCAGTGTGGTGGTGGGTTGTGATTGCCAGTGTGGTGGTGGGTTGTGATTGCCAGTGTGGTGGTGGGTTGTGATTGCCAGTGTGGTGGTGGGTTGTGATTGCCAGTGTGGGGATGGGTTGTGATTTCCAGTGTGGTGATGGGTTGTGATTGCCAGTGTGGGGATGGGTTGTGATTGCCTGTGTGGTGGTGGGTTGTGATTGCCAGTGTGGGGATGGGTTGTGATTTTCCTGTGTGGTGATGGGTTGTGATTGCCAGTGGGGATGGGTTGTGATTGCCAGTGTGGTGGTGGGTTGTGATTGCCAGTGTGGTGGTGGGTTGTGATTGCCAGTGTGGTGCTGGGTTGTGATTGCCAGTGTGGTGGTGGGTTGTGATTGCCAGTGTGGTGGTGGGTTGTGATTGCCAGTGTGGTGGTGGGTTGTGATTGCCAGTGTGGTGAGTTGTGATTGCCAGTGTGGGGATGGGTTGTGATTGCCAGTGTGGTGGTGGGTTGTGATTTCCAGTGTGGGGATGGGTTGTGATTGCCAGTGTGGGGATGGGTTGTGGTTGCCAGTGTGGGGATGGGTTGTGGTTGCCAGTGTGGGGATGGGTTGTGATTGCCAGTGTGTGGATGGGTTGTGATTGCCAGTGTGGTGGTGCGTTGTGATTGCCAGTGTGGTGGTGCGTTGTGATTGCCAGTGTGGTGGTGGGTTGTGATTGCCACTGTGGTGGTGGGTTGTGATTGCCACTGTGGTGGTGGGTTGTGATTGCCACTGTGGTGGTGGGTTGTGATTGCCACTGTGGTGGTGGGTTGTGATTGCCACTGTGGTGGTGGGTTGTGATTGCCACTGTGGTGGTGGGTTGTGATTGCCAGTGTGGTGGTGGGTTGTGATTGCCAGTGTGGGGATGGGTTGTGATTGCCAGTGTGGGGATGGGTTGTGATTGCCAGTGTGGGGATGGGTTGTGATTGCCAGTGTGGTGATGGGTTGTGATTGCCAGTGTGGTTGTGGGGATGAGTTGTGATTGCCAGTGTGGGTTGGTGTGAGGTTGTTTGTGATTGCCAGTGTGGTGGTGGGTTGTGATTGCCAGTTTGGGGATGGGTTGTGATTGCCAGTGTGGTGGTGGGTTGTGATTGCCAGTGTGGTGGTGGGTTGTGATTGCCGGTGTGGTGGTGGGTTGTGATTGCCGGTGTGTTGGTGGGTTGTGATTGCCGGTGTGGTGGTGGATTGTGATTGCCGGTGTGGTGGTGGGTTGTGATTGCCAGTGTGGTGGTGGGTTGTGTTTGCCAGTGTGGTGGTGGGTTGTGAGTGCCAGTGTGGTGGTGGGTTGTGATTGCCAGTGTGGTGGTGGGTTGTGATTGCCAGTGTGGGGATGGGTTGTGATTGCCAGTGTGGGGATGGGTTGTGATTGCCAGTGTGGTGGTGGGTTGTGATTGCCAGTGTGGTGGTGGGTTGTGATTGCCAGTGTGGTGGTGGGTTGTGATTGCCAGTGTGGTGGTGGGTTGTGATTGCCAGTGTGGTGGTGGGTTGTGATTGCCAGTGTGGTGGTGGGTTGTGATTGCCAGTGTGGTGGTGGGTTGTGATTGCCAGTGTGGGGATGGGTTGTGATTTCCAGTGTGGTGATGGGTTGTTATTGCCAGTGTGGGGATGGGTTGTTATTGCCAGTGTGGGGATGGGTTGTTATTGCCAGTGTGGGGATGGGTTGTTATTGCCAGTGTGGGGATGGGTTGTGATTGCCAGTGTGGTGATGGGTTGTGATTGCCAGTGTGGTTGTGGGGATGAGTTGTGATTGCCAGTGTGGGTTGGTGTGAGGTTGTTTGTGATTGCCAGTGTGGTGGTGGGTTGTGATTGCCAGTTTGGGGATGGGTTGTGATTGCCAGTGTGGTGGTGGGTTGTGATTGCCAGTGTGGTGGTGGGTTGTGATTGCCAGTTTGGGGATGGGTTGTGATTGCCAGTGTGGTGGTGGGTTGTGATTGCCAGTGTGGTGGTGGGTTGTGATTGCCAGTGTGGTGGTGGGTTGTGATTGCCAGTGTGGTGGTGGGTTGTGTTTGCCAGTGTGGTGGTGGGTTGTGAGTGCCAGTGTGGTGGTGGGTTGTG
The DNA here is from genome assembly GCF_964187855.1 of Myxine glutinosa. NCBI lineage: Eukaryota > Metazoa > Chordata > Myxini > Myxiniformes > Myxinidae > Myxine > Myxine glutinosa. The sequence goes on from NC_136263.1 coordinate 68,834,212, forward strand.
ATTGCCAGTGTGGTGGTGGGTTGTGATTGCCAGTGTGGTGGTGGGTTGTGATTGCCAGTGTGGTGGTGGGTTGTGATTGCCAGTGTGGTGGTGGGTTGTGATTGCCAGTGTGGTGGTGGGTTGTGATTGCCAGTGTGGGGATGAGTTGTGATTGCCAGTGTGGTGGTGGGTTGTGATTGCCAGTGTGGTGGTGGGTTGTGATTGCCAGTGTGGTGGTGGGTTGTGATTTCCAGTGTGGGGATGAGTTGTGATTGCCAGTGTGGTGGTGGGTTGTGATTGCCAGTGTGGGAATGGGTTGTGATTGCCAGTGTGGGGATGAGTTGTGATTGCCAGTGTGGGGATGAGTTGTGATTGCCAGTGTGGGGATGAGTTGTGATTGCCAGTGTGGGGATGAGTTGTGATTGCCAGTGTGGGGATGAGTTGTGATTGCCAGTGTGGGGATGAGTTGTGATTGCCAGTGTGGGGATGAGTTGTGATTGCCAGTGTGGGGATGAGTTGTGATTGCCAGTGTGGGGATGAGTTGTGATTGCCAGTGTGGGGATGAGTTGTGATTGCCAGTGTGGGGATGAGTTGTGATTGCCAGTGTGGGGATGAGTTGTGATTGCCAGTGTGGGGATGAGTTGTGATTGCCAGTGTGGGGATGAGTTGTGATTGCCAGTGTGGGGATGAGTTGTGATTGCCAGTGTGGGGATGAGTTGTGATTGCCAGTGTGGGGGTGAGTTGTGATTGCCAGTGTGGGGATGAGTTGTGATTGCCAGTGTGGGGATGAGTTGTGATTGCCAGTGTGGGGATGAGTTGTGATTGCCAGTGTGGGGATGAGTTGTGATTGCCAGTGTGGGGATGAGTTGTGATTGCCAGTGTGGGGATGAGTTGTGATTGCCAGTGTGGGGATGAGTTGTGATTGCCAGTGTGGCGATGAGTTGTGATTGCCAGTGTGGCGATGAGTTGTGATTGCCAGTGTGAGGTTGTTTGTGATTTCCAGTTTGTTTATTAAAGGAGGCGCAAAGCTTTATAAGGGATCGTTTCTCTGTATGCAACTTTAACATGCGGACTGAAAATTCGTTTCAGCTTCTACTGGACGAAATCGGCTGCAAATTTCAAAAGTAAATACTTTGTACGTCGAGATAATATGTTCCAAATTTTACCAACGTCCGTTTCCGCATTCTTGAGTTTTATGAAGAAAACACTCAAATTCACATTGGTCTCTCTCTGTCTGTCTGTCCGTCCGCCCAAAATGTGTTGGCGCTCATGTATCAAAGGCTATAAATTGAAACTAACTTAAAGTTGGAATATACATCGGCAAATATGTCTAATTAATGGCTTTCTAAACAAATTCGAAACCTGGGCTGGTCTCCGCGGAGTTTTTTTGACCTCCCCCCAAAATGGGTATTTGCTCTCTTATCTGAAGCTACACACACGATGTTTATGAAACTTGGCCACAAGCTTCATATCTGATGCCAAACGAAGGTGTGTTGATCGCATCAAAATCTGTGCTCAATAAGGAGATCTATTGGGGGGTGGGGGGGGGGGGCTGAGGGGGTTTTACCCTCCCCAAGTAAAATAGCTATTTATTTCTCTTCTCCGAAACAACACGCACAGTTTTGATGAAACTTGGCGACGAGCTTCATATCTGATGCCTAACGAAGGTGTGTTGACGGAATCGAAATATATATTTGCTTTCTTCTCAGAAACTACACACACGATTCCGATGAAACTTGACCAGAACCTTCATCACCCGTGATGTACAAATGTTTGTTCACGGCATTAAAAAAATCAAGGTCTAAGGTGGTCTGTGTGGGGTTTGACCCCACCCAAAATAGGTATTTGCTTTCTTATCCAAAACTACACACCCAATTTTGCTGAAACTTGGCTAGAAGCTTCATATCTGATGCCAAATGAAGGCATATTGACTGCATCAAAATCTGAGCACATTAAGGGGGTTTACGGGTGAGGGGGGTGAGGTTGGTTGACCCCAACCACCCCAAAATATGTATTTTCACTCTTCTCTGAAACTACACACACAATTTCAATGAAACTTGATTACAATCTTCATCGCCCGTGATGTGCCAAAGTTTGTTTGAGGGAGTCTGTGGGGGTTTCAGTGACTGTTGCTCCTGAACCAGGTGAGCTATAGGATCTGCGGTCCTATTTTTGCTTGGCTCATAGGGACAATTCTCAAAAAGTTGGACATCGAAAAATTTTGACTCCGGTAGTAATTCTTGGAAAAAATGCCAGGGACACAGAAAAGACCCCTTTATATGGTATGTCCCATGTGCAAACTATAGAAAAGAAGGGAAGGGACATATTCCATAGCTTGGAGAAAATGCCAAACAATAGTTTGGGAAGGGACATTCAAAAAAATCTGTGCACTTGACGGTCTACCCTTGTGTTCTTCGGAGGAACCAAGTAATGCTCTAGAAAAGTTAATATAAAAGGGTGCTGTACGTAGTCGTGGCCAAAAATATTGGCACCCTTGTACTTTTTTCAAATAACTAACAATTTTCTCTAAAGATAAGTTGAAATTGACAAAAGTATTTCGGTGCACAATTCTTTATTTCACGGTTAATATTACAGAACATTTGATTTTGATTCAGAACTGAATATATCCTTTTAAATCAGAAAATAAAAAGAAATGGCATTGACAAAATTATTGACACCCTCGACTTCATATTTGGTAGCATGGCCTTTGGACAAAATAACTGCAGTGAAGTGCTTCCTATAGCCATGAATGTGCTTCCTCCACGTCTCTACTGGCACTTTGGCCCACTCTTCTTGTGCAAACTGCTCCAGTTCTCCCAGATTTGAAGGGTGCCTTCTCCCAATAGCTGTTTTCAGATCTCCCCACAGGGTGTTCCATGGGATTTAGATCTGGACTCATTGCTGGCCACTTCTGAACAGCCCAGTGTTTTGTCTTGAACCATTCCTGGGTGCTTTTTGAAGTGTGTTTAGGGTCATTGTCCTGCTGCAAGACCCATGACTCGACGGAGACCCAGCTTTCTTGACACTGGGGTCAACATTGTGCTCCAAATTCCTTGTTAATCTCCTGATTTCATGATCCCATGCACACATTCAAGGCACCCAGTGCCAGAGGCAGCACAGCAACCCCGAAACATCACTGAACCTCCTCCATGTTTGACTGTCAGGAAGGTGTTCTTTTCTTTGGAAGATTCATTTTGTTTTCTGTAAACAGAGATGATGTGCTTTACCAAAAAGCTCTAATTTGGTCTCATCTGTCCACAGGATATTCTCCCAGAAGGATTTTGGCTTGTTGTTCAGGTGTGTTTTGGGAAAAACTCCAGTTGGGCTTTCTCAGCAGGGAGGTCCTCCTGGGTCTCCTACCATAGAACCCCCTTTTCATCGAGTTGGTGACGGATGGTGCGAATTGAAACTGTCATACCTTGTGTCTGAAAGTCAGCTTAAATCTGTTTGGCAGTTGATCGAGGTGCTTTCTCCACCATTCGAACAATCCTTCACTGCAATCTTCGATCAAGGGCCTTAAACTTCCTGATAACACTGCGTACGGTGGACACAGGAACATCAAGGTCTCTGGAGATTGACTTGAAGCCTTGAGATTGTCCATGCTCGACTACAATCTTGTGTCTGACCTCCTCAGACAATACTCTGGTTTTCTTTCTTTTCTCCATGCTCATTGTGGTACACACAGTGACACAAAACAACAGAAAGACTTCGTTTCTCTATTCAAACTGGTTGAATGAGTGATTTTAATATTTCAGGCACCTGCAACTCACCACAGGTGAGTTCAATTCCAGTCAAGGAGAATCACCTGCTTGAAATATAATTATTTCTAACAACTTCTAAAATGTGGCAATAATATTGTCTGGGCCATTTTTGGATTTCTGTGTGGAATAAGCTAAGATGTAGTAGTTTTTTCAGCTTTTTTTTGTTGCACTCCAAACCAAGGGAATACATCTGTGGATACCAAAATATATTTTTAAATTTCAACAATTTTCTGGAAGAAATGGTGCATTATTTGAAAAAAGTGCAAACGTGCCAATATTTTTGGCCACGACTGTACGTTAAAACCCATCATTAAGTAACGTTTTTTTGAACTGTTTCAATCAAATTTGCACCCCTTTATATGAACTTTTCTAGAACATTACCTGGTTCCGTATAAGAACACAAGGGTAGATGGGCATGCACACAGATTGCACACATGCACATGCACACACATGCACACAGATTTCCCAAGAATGTCCCTTTTCTATACTTTGCCACATGGCACACACCATATAAAGGGGTCTTTTCTATGCCCCTGGCATTTTCCCCAAGAATCTTTATATATATGTATCCAATTTTTTATACCTTTCTGCTTTTTCATACCCTTTTCCCCATTATATTTACTGGCACATCTTCAATATTTGATGTGATTAAAGGTGGCCGACACCTTGGAGTTCTGGTTTATTTATTTGGCATGTGGTGTGGAGCACTTATTGTCTATTTCAGAATGGTCTGGGGGGAAACAAGATGAGAAACTCAACAGTCTTCTGGAGAAAGCAAAGGCAAATGATACCCAGGCACAGGTGGAGGTACGATGCTTATTTCTGAACACGATATGATTGTTTTAATTTTTTTCTATTTATCTTTATGTGGTATTTTTGTCATAAAAAAATAATTGTGTGGGAGAAATCCCTAAAGGGAGAGGTGGCAGGCTATTTTCATGTTCAATGATGTGATAAATGAGCAGCTGCTGTGATGTCCTGTCTCTGGATTGAATGGTTTGTGTCAAAATTGGGACTTTAAAGCCCTTCACGTTGGTCAACCTCATTGCCCTTCCCGGTGCATTTTGCCTGATTTATCTGATTGAGTTATCATCACGCAGCACATGGTGTTTGGCTGTTATAGAACGGTGATTCATGCTTTGCCAACCCAGCACCATGGGTAGAATTAAAACTGCTGGGAAACCTGGTTTTCATCAAGATGTTAAGCCAGCTGCCCCATACTTGTCCATGTTGTAAAAATGTTGATTGTATGCCTTTCAAAAAGACTAGGCCAATGTGTACTTGTAGCCTGACAAAATTCCTGCTTCTACCAGCTGCCCAGAATCCAAATGTCAAACCACGTAGCGCATCGGAAGATTTGTCGACGACTTTGTTCCACATTTTAAAAGTTGTAATGTGATATGCATTTTGTGTTCGCAGGTGGCAGAGGCTTATCTCCATCAGGCTGAGGAAACGAAAGACAATGAAATCAATGAGACCGCTGTGAGCTGGCTGCTCAGGGCAGCACGTCAGGGCAAGAAAAAGGCTGTGGTCTTGCTGCGTGACTGCGTGGAGCAGAACAAAGGTGCGCTGCACTCAGAAATGTTAGCAGGAGCCAAGAAGTATTGAAATATTATTTTTGCAGCTAAATGTGCAATGCATGGTATTCCCAACGCCGTTTGTGCTTTACGCACCTTTTTGCCCTCTTCGAATTCCAAAGGCATTACGGCAAAAAATGAAGTGGAAGTGCGGAGGTTGACCGGCGAGGCTGAGCTCGAGAGATCATTGCGCAAAGCATCTCATCGTTTGTTCGCCTGCATCAATCCAGGACACAAGTCGTCTCTGCCTTTGTCTGAGGCACTGAACAATGCTGGCTCGCTTGCGAAGGCAGATGGTGAGGACTTTTTGGGGAGGGGCTGGATGACGAGGTATAGATTGGAAATGAAGAGATGGGGCAGATAACCGAATTAATATCCAAAACTGATCCAGATTTTTCATTCAGGAGCTTGAATATGCTTACCTAGGAACATTGAGGAGAGAGGTTTAGGTCCGATACAGCGACACTGAATTGAACAAAGAGGGATGATTGCACATTGGCTTTGGCGTTAAAGGGAGGCCATGGTGTTTGTTGTGTTCTTTGCAGGGGAAGATTCCAGCCAACATGTCATGGATAAGAAAGTTGTTGCAAAGCTCATTTCGGGTGAGCTTTAAATTCTTTAATTCAAATGCATTGCAAGTAAATAATTCACCATTTGATTCTGGCTAATGACATGGTAATATTATTTATTTATTACCTCCATGCTTTTTGAAAAAGAACCAAATAACTATTGTGATCAGGTCTGTCTGTGTCACGCGCCATCTCCTAAACGGTTGTGCAGAAATTCACCAAACTTAGTAGTTATGGTCACTACATGGCATGAAGGCGCAAGAGCAATGTCGTTCTTTCCCCTGCCCCTGGGGTGGGGTTGTCAAAAGGTCAAATACCACAAAATGCAATCACGGGCACATTTTTAAATGAAACTTCGTATATGCAATTAACTTTTTTTGAGTGTGATTAATTTTAGCTCTTTCACGAGCCTCGATCTTGTGTACAAAAAAAAACTTTAGGAGGGCATGTGAAATATGTAACTTTTTTGGGATTTGACCCCTGATTCATGCCCCAGTGATGGGGTCACGGCTCAAAAAGGGAAAACTATTTTTAACTCTTAATTTGATATTGGGTCATTCCTGGTGCGAGGTCTGCTTCATTCATTCATTGGTGTGAGGTCATTCCTGGTCTGCTTAGACTTGGGGATTGCACGTTTTTTAGTCCTTGGATGCTTTTGTAACATTCTGTGCATTGGTGAACCATTCTTGGACGCAATAATTTATTATTTAATTTGTGCAATGGAGTTGGACAGGGCATGTGAAGTGGGAACTGCCTTGATGGACACAAACATTGTCCGAGAACACAGGCACAAACGTGTTATGTTTGTTATGTATGATTTCTCCGATGGTGCTGTGGATGGAGGGGGCAGTGATGTTTACATGCCTTTTTATGAGCGCTAGGTACTCAATATGACGAGCATTGGTGCTATTCCAGACTCCGCAGCAAACTTCCATTCCAGGCCGAGTGAAGGACTTGTTAACAGTCAAACTTTAACACCAATAAATGGTTTGCAGCTTCGTTTTTGAAGGCTTTGTAAGCTTCATACCGTGAGCGTTAGAAATGTATGGTATACGGCAAGCCCATTTGTTTGCAATCCAGGATGACAGAGTTTTTGAGATGTTGAGCTACATGGCACATGTCGTAGTGGAAGGCGCGATGACATTTACCTCCGCCACCGAAGGTTTTCCCCCTTGTCTGTTTGTTTGTCTGTCCGTTTGTGAACAAAATATCTCAAAAAGTTGTGGACGGATTTCGACGAAACCTGGTGGACCGGTTGGGTGTGTGACGAGGACGATTCGATTCGATTTTGGTGAAGATCTGAATATGGATTCGGATATGAGAATTATTTAATTTTTAAGTGATTCTTCACCATGGGGAGATCGGGCGAAAAGCGATATATAACATGATATGTAAAAAAGTTATGGACGAGTTATGACTAAACTTGGTGGATGAGTTGGTTAGGTGACGAGAACAAGCCGATTAGATTTTGGTTCAGGTCCAATCCAGATCCGGTCTATCGGTGGGATACAAAACGTAAACTGTTCACCAGGTGGAGGTATGCTTTCCATCTAGAGTGCTGGTCGTGTTTGATTTGTTATTGGATTGAAACCAGTTCCCCAGATCTTGGCCTACCTGTTAGGCTTCCAAAGATATGAAGCGAGGCAGTCTTATCTGCTGTTGTAACTGAAGAACTAATATGGCTGAAAAGTACACAATGCAAGTTCATTCACCAATGATCAAACAAATGTCGGTGGAAATGATGGTATACACCTGAACACACCAGATGCTACCTGATTACGAGTGGAGATTTGACTATTCGCAACAACAAGCACAACTTTATTCGATGGTGCAAGTCGTAATACCTTGAGGTTAGTTTGGAAAGAAATGAAATTAGAGTTCTAACCGAAGCTGCTGTAAGGTTCAAACTGGCTCGATATAATGCATTCCTTAATTTTTTTGGAAGTGTTATAAATGAGTGACTCGTTCGTCCTCATTCCCAGCACGCTGTTTTGATCGTCAAACGCAACTTTGCCTTCTTGGACATACAGTGCATTCAGAAAGTATTCAGACCCCTCACTTTTTTCACATTTTGTTATGTTGCAGCCTTGTGCTGAAATCGTTTATATTCATTTTTTCCCTCATCAATCTACACTCAATATCCCATAATGACAAAGAGAAAATAGGATTTTAGAAAGTTTCGCAAATTTATTAAAAATAAAAAACTGAAATATCACATTGACATAAGTATTCAGACCCTTTGCTATGACACTTGAAATTTATCTCAGGTGCCTCCCATTTCTCATGATCATCTTTGCGATGTTTCTACACCTTGATTGGAGTCCACCTGTGGTAAATTCAATTGATTGGACATGATTTGGAAAGGCACACACCTGTCTATATAAGGTCTCACAGCTGACAATGCATATCAGAGCAAAAACCAAGCCATGAGGTCGAAGGAACTGCCTGCAGAGCTCAGACAGGATTGTGTCGAGGCACAGATCTGGGGAAGCCTACAAAAAAATTCTGCTGCATTGAAGGTTCCCAAGAGCACAGTGGCCTCCATAATTGTTAAATGGAAGAATTTTGGAAGAACCAGGACTCTTCCTTGAGCTGGCCGCCCGGCCAAACTGAGCAATCGGGGGCGGGGGTGGGGGGGGGGGGGGAGGGGGGTGGGTGGGGGGGAGGTCTTGGTAAGAGAGGTGACCAAGACCCCGATGGTCACTCTGGCTGAGCTCCAGAGATCCTGTGTGGAGATGGGAGAAACTTCCAGAAGGACAACCATCACTGCAACACTCCACCGATCTGGGCTTTATGGCAGAGTGGCCAGACGGAAGCCAAACAGTTCAATCTTGGTTTCATCAGACCACAGAATCTTGTTTCTCACAGTCTGAGAGTGCTTTAGGTGCTTTTTTGCAAACTGCAAGCGGGCTTTCATGTGTCTTTCACTGAGGAGAGGCTTCCGTCTGGCCACTCTGCCATAAAGCCCAGATCGGTGGAGTGTTGCAGTGATGGTTGTCCTTCTGGAAGTTTCTCCCATCTCCACACAGGATCTCTGGAGCTCAGCCAGAGCGACCATCGGGTTCTTGGTCACCTCTCTTACCAAGGCCTTTCTCCCCCGATTGCTCAGTTTGGCCGGGCGGCCATCTCTAGGAAGAGTCCTGGTTGTTCCAAACTTCTTCCATTTAAGAATTATGGAGGCGACTGTGCTCCTGGGAACCTTCAATGCAGCAGAATTTTTTTGTAGGCTTCCCCAGATCTGTGCCTCGACACAATCCTGTCTGAGCTCTGCAGGCAGTTCCTTCGACCTCATGGCTTGGTTTTTGCTCTGATATGCATTGTCAGCTGTGAGACCTGATATAGACAGGTGTGTGCCTTTCCAAATCATGTCCAATCAATTGAATTTACCATAGGTGGACTCAAATCAAGGTGGAGAAACGTCTCAAAGATGATCAAGAGAAATGGGAGGCACCTGAGCTAAATTTCAAGTGTCATAGCAAAGGGTCTGAATACTTATGTAAATGTGATATTTCAGTTTTTTTCTTCTAATAAATTTCAAAACTTTCTAAAATCCTGTTTTCTCTGTCATTATGGGGTATTGAGCATAGATTGATGAGGGAAAAAATGAATTTAAACGATTTCAGCATTAGGGTGCAACATAACAAAATGTGAAAAAAGTGAAGGGGTCTGAATACGTTCTGAAAAACAAAAAAACAAAAAAACACCTTTAGAGGCCATTTTTCCAAGCGGGGGTTGGCCTTTTTCGGGGACCGTGGTTGTTGTTTTTTTGAGTCCCCTTTTTGAAGCAATGTTTTACGGCCGGATGCCCTTCCTGCCGCCAACCCTTTTTGTCGCCTTTTTACGACAAACAGGGAATTACCAGTGAACTGGTACTCAATTAGCCGACCTCGGAAGGATGGCAGGCTGAGTCAACCCCCCTGGCGTTAATTCAGCGATCGACCGGGATTCGAACCCAGGATCCTAGGATCCTAAGCTGGCACCCTAGCCGCTAGCCCAACACCAGGGCTGGACTATTTCTGAATGCACTGTATATTTTGAAAGCTGGACTATTTCACCTGTACTGTGATAATGACTTGGCTGTTTCCACGTCGGTGTTTTGTTCTGATAAAAATCCACAACCAACAATCATCGGCATCATCAACTCCACGGAATACCCAGCAGTGACCTCTGACTTGTTGAAGAAACCATCAACAGTATTTGATGCATATTTTTAAATCGGAAAACAAACTTATCAATACAATTTTGCTTTTTATTTTCACCCTCACGGACAACATTTAATATTAATATTTTGAATCGTTCCCATTCCTGCATCCCCACTCCTATCTTCTCTTGCCAACAATGCTTTTCATTGCTCGTCTTTATTTTGCAAGTTGTTGCACTTTTGGTGAATAGTTTCTTCTTTCGCATGGTGTTTAGCCCTTTGTTTTTTTTCTTTGGCTCTTTTTTTCTTCTTCTTACTCTTCTTCTTCCCTCAGGCGCACACAAAGACGAGCTGTCTGCAGAAGATATTTTGGAAATGACAAAAGACTTTTTCGAAGGCATTCCCTCATCTCCATCAGACTTGCTCTCGACTTTTCATGACCTTGCTGAATCGAATGACTCCCCAACGCCGCAATATGCCAACCTGCCCTTGAGGCAAAAGGTGAGATCCGAACAACCACCGATTGTCCATCTCCAGAGTACAACCAGCATTTTCTGACTCATTCCTTCCAGCTGTTCAGAAGTGTAGATATCGTGCACACTTCTTGAATTGTCGTATCATCGTGTGTAATATCAATGAGGAATTTCACTTCTGTCTGTCTCGACTTTGTTGATGTATGCAAGCTGTGTGTTCATGATTACATTGATAACGCTTAAGTGTAAGAATAGAGGAGGCCCAAAACCAGAAGGGTGGCACAACAATTACAAATTTGCAGGTGACTTGAAAGATTGGTGTATTTCACCTGCTCAAAAACCATACTAAAATAATGAACTCAATTTGGTGTCTGTTTTTTTTCACCGCGATACATTCAGCCGTTACTTATCCAATCTTTACCAAACTTGACAGCAGGTCTGAGGGTCACACAATGAAGGTCTTAGCGACTTCATCCCCTCCTCCCTCTCCACCCCCCAACCCCCATCCCCAAGGGGGATTTCTGTCTTGGGCGAAATCTGTGTTAATATGTACAGTCACATGAAAAAGTAAGTACATACACCCCATGTAAAGTTTTGACTTTTTCCAACATATTTCAACATATTTCAACATACAGCTATTTGATCTTCATTTCAACAATATTGATAGATAAAGGTGCTATAATATAACAAATATCATGAAACATTTACATTTTGTAGTCCATTGTATAATTTAAATAAACATAAATGCAAATTTCGCATGTGGAAAAAGTAAGTACACCCTTGGCTCTAATAGGTGGTATTGCCCCCTTTGGCAGAAACAACCTCAAGTAGGCGTTTCTTATAACTGTCTACCAGTCTCTGACATCGACTGGGAGAAATTTTTGCCCACTCCTCCATGCAGAATTCTTTCAGCTCTGCGATGTTTGAGGGGTTTCTTGCATGCACAGCTCGTTTCAAATCCCCCCACAACATCTCGATGGGATTTAGATCTGGGCTTTGACTTGGCCATTCCAGAACCCTCCATTTCTTTCTTTTCAGCCGTTCCTTGGTGGATTTACTGGTATGTTTAGGGTCATTGTCATGTTGCAAGGTCTAACTTCGGTTGAGCTTCAACTTCCCGACAGATGGCCTCACATTATCCTCAAGCACCCTCTGGTACAATGAAGAATTCATAGTGGATTCTATGATGGTGAGCTGTCCAGGCCCTGATGCAGCAAAGCTGCCCCAAACCATAATATTTCCACCATCCATGCTTTACAGTTGGTATCAGGTTGGTATCAAATGCTGTCTTTGGTTTTTGCCAAACATGTCTTATGGTGCTGTGGCCAAATAGCTCTACCTTTGACTCATCTGCCCAGAGCACATTGTTCCAGAAGTGCTGGTCTTTGCCTTGGTGTTCATTGGCAAACTTCAGTCTTGCCCTGATCTTTCTGGACAGCAAAGGTTTCCTCCTGGCACACCTCCCATGTAGATCACATTTGTGCAGCCTCTTTCTAATGGTAGACTCGTGCACCTTGACATCAACAGTGGCAAGAGCTACCTGTGGGTCCCGTGATGACATTCTGGGGTTCTTAGAGACTTCTTTCAACATCTTGCGGTCTGCTCTCGGACTGAACTTGCTGGGGCGGCCTGGCCTGAACAAGTTGGCAGTTGTTTGGAATCTTCTCCACTTTGTAGATGATCTTCCGGACAGTCGAATGATTGATTTCAAATTGTTTGGAGATCTTTTTAAATCCCTACCCAGACTCGTAGGCATCTATAACCTTCTTTCTGAAGACGTCAGAGAGCTCTTTTGATCTAGGCATGCTGATGCCGCACACCAACAACAAAGAGCAAACCAAACTAAATGTCTGAGGTTTAAGTAAGACAGGTTCCTCCAAGATCCTCTCCAACGATGTTCTAATCATTTGCACCTGAGCTTGTGCACCTGATTCTAATTTTAGGTATTTGAAGTAGTGATAAATGTTGGGGTGTACTTACTTTTTCCACATGCGAAATTTGCATTTATGTTTATTTAAATTATACAATGGACTACAAAATGTAAATGTTTCATGATATTTGTTATATTATATCACCTTTATCTATCAATATTGTTGAAATGAAGATCAAATAGCTGTATGTTGAAATATGTTGAAAAAGTCAAAACTTTACATGGGGGGGTACTTACTTTTTCACGTGACTGTATATCCGTGTTAAGATAGCTTTATCATGGCATTTTTCCAAGGCTGATTATAACAACAAAAGTAATAATAACACTTGTGATGATACTCGTAGCAAAATATTAATATGATTACAAAACAATATTGATACCAATAACCTCCCCTCTTTCTAAGGGGTTTTCCTCAGACAAAGGCTGGGCTAAGGTGTATAAATAATCTTTTGTTGGGCAAGCCTACCGGAAATAAAAAAAAGATTATAAACCACAAACACATACGATTACCTTTTTAAACAGTCGCTGCTGCTTGTTTAACAATAAAGTGAAATAAATCTAAGGAATCCTAAGGCATGCTTATCGTGTGATGACGTGATCACATCCACCCCAGACGAATGGACCCGAGCCTAGATCTACTGTAATCAATATACCCCAGAACGGATAATATGACCCTTCCTGTTGCTCCTGCAGGGACTGTATGTACGAGTAACAATAAAATTGCATTTGACTAAAATATTCCCATCGAATAAGGGTTCAGTTTGAGTGACTGCACTGTATAAAAGGTGTAACTAAAAATACTGGCACCTGTTATCTCTAAAACCTTCCTCCTGTCTAAGGACTGGCTCTTTGCTAGTCATACTAATTAGCTACTAATCACAATTTCCGAACGACTTGGTTCTTGTAAAACAATATGTGCATATTTCTTGCAGCTGCTGTCTTATCCATACGCAACTCTTATTGGGGCCAAGAACTACTTGATGGAATCGGCTTCCAACATGGGCACTCGGTGGATCAAGGCTGCGCTGCCACTAAATCAGATCAATACCATCGTCGTCTTCTTCATGATCAGCACTTTCACGACTGACTTTCTTGGCTTTATTGTCCCCCTAGTGATATTCTACCTGTCCTTCGGTGCGATGGTAAGCCTGCATCTTCAAGTTTACTTTTCTTTGCACTGTGACCCAAATATTACGAAATGTATGGACTATTATTTTCATTGCGATTTTGTTTTCAGGTAGTTTGCACATTGCGTATCGTACGACAAGGCCGCGATTGGGCTGAATTTCGAAAGCTCACCGATGTGTTGCTGCGTTATGACCCAAGCCTAGATATGGAGGAGGTGGAGTCATCCTTTAGCTGGAGTCATTTGGAGCCCTACCTGCACTTCCTTCTTGCCACCCTTCTGGCTGTTATGGCATTTCCTATAACTGACCAATCGTGGGTTCCCTGTCCTGAGTTGGCTTTTCTATCAATCATTTTGGCATTGGCAGGACACGGCGCCGGGCAGGTGGCAGGTGTTGTGGGGTTGTTCGCGCACCATGCTGTTTTTGCCCAACTCTCCTCTGCCGTCTTGCGAGGCCTTGATGGTACACTCTTACCCGAATCCATAGCCTGGACTGTGAAACCGCTTGTAAAGCCATTGTTTACCGTACCACTTACTAGTTCGATAGCCCTGACGTTTGGCTTTCCTGCTGTGCTGTACATGTACCTCATTTACTGCTTCTTCCGCATGGCGAGTGCCCGCGGCTTCCGTGGCATATACTCTCAACTTGTGCCACACCTGGTCACCTTCGTTTGGCTTGAGATGTTCACTGCGTTCCTTCAGGTCGTAGCACCTGTAGGTCTTGTCAGAGCTGCTTCTGGGTTGTTCCTCTTCTTCTTTGCATTACCGGCCTTACTTATTGGCCTTTTCACAGCTGCGGGATATGCCTTCTTCCACTGGATCATCGAGCTGGAGTTGACAAAGCTAGGCGTGACACTAGTCCTTTGTTCTCTACCCCTTGCCATTCGTTATTGGAAAAGTAATGCTGTGAAGTGTTCTGCAGATTCATCGAAAGACAAAACGAAGCGTTATGCTGTTTGGTGAGTGAATCTCAAGCCAATCTTCGTTATATTTGCTTTTTAAAGTGGGTGTACTTGCAATTTATAGGGGATTGGTTCCATCGACCCCTTTTTTAAAAATGCGACCAAATTCTTTTTTGTTTCCAGCGAGCCGTTTTGTTACGTTGAATGAACGGGTTCGTCATTGTTTCCAGTGATATTAAGTCTGTTTTGCACGGATTTTCTTGATTGATTAATTTATTGATCAACCCATCATTGGTCCATAGAGTTGCAATGACAACTTGCTCTGTGTATAAACCCAAGGTGAAATACCCTTTCTGGCGAATCTTACATGCAGGCCGTTTTTTGCATCCATCTCTTCATTTAGGCTCCTCCTCTTCTGCTTTGGAGCCATCATGGCTCTTTGTTTTTTTAACGCGGTGAGGTTTGAGGGCACTGTACAGGATGACAACAGGCAGCTGAGTCTGCTGCGTTACAGCACCCTTTGTGGGCCCGAAGCCTGGCAAAGCAGCAGCGTTGCTCAGACCCAGGAAAAATGTGCCCACTTGGAGGGAAACAGGTGTGTTCCGAAATTGTTTTTCCTTAGACAAACTCACAAACTCATTTTGTTTGGCGTTTTCCCCCTGCAGAGTAATCAAGAGCCAGGTAAAGGCCGTTGGATCCGTCAGGCCTGATTTGTGCCAATCCGTGGATTGTTAATTTTCTGATTGCCAAATGTATTAACAAGTTGGTATTTTGTTTTTTTCAGCAGCAAGTTTGTGTGCCATTGCCACACCTCGGTGCTGTTTGGGGGTGGTTTTGTATGAATGGTGAATTTTAAAGCTTTATTTTGAAATTTGTTTTTATTGCTTATGGAATGGTTTAATTTTCCAGCGCTAGTTTGTGTGCCATATCAACACCTGTTCTCTCACTTACTGTAGGTGGTGCCAGTGTGGTGGGATCTTTCAAAAGATACCGTTGCTCTTTTTAAAATCGATGCGTCAAATAATTTGGGTCATCAGGAAGGTCGAAGAAAGGGTTGTGGCAGGAAAGGGCATGAGCCCCAGTGTGGCGTCCTGTGGGAAGAAAGGGGGACACTGATGGACAGACAGCTGATAAAAAACATTTTGGAGGAAAATGCTCTATCAAAAATATAGAAGGGCGAAATAAAAGGATAAGCGAGCCATACATGATGTGCATGGCTCGCTTATCATTGGTCTTTAGAGTTTTTGCGTACATCTCCATGTAGGAGATGTTGTATCCATGTATCCCTGGTGTTGGCTTAGCGGTTAGGGTGCCGGCCTGGGATCCTAGGATCCTGGGTTCGAATCCCGGTCGATCGCTGAAATAACACCAGGGGGGTTGACTCAGCCTGTCATCCTTCCGAGGTCGGCAAATTGAGTACCAGCTTGCTGGGATGAATGATCATGGTGTGTACCCCGATTTAGAATAGGTACACCGTATCCCTGTGCATCGTAAGAGCGTGACCAAGGGTTGGCGTCAGGAAGGGCATCCGGCCATAAAAACATTGCCTCAAACAGGGAACCATGATTGTCATGGGGCCCGCAAGGCTAACCCCCACTCTAGCGGGGAAAAATGGCCTTAAAACGATCATTCATTCATTCATTCATTCCATGTAGGGTCCTGCTCCAAAATGCTAGAATGACAAAGGGACCTTTGCCATTTGAAGATCGCTTGCCAAGAAAGATTTGGTGCAAAATGGCATTAAAAGTCTGCGGAATGTCCACAAGTTGATATTTGAGACGCGAGGCATCTGCCCTTTGTTATTCTAGCCCCAGCATATTCAGGGTGGAAACCAAAACTAGTGCTTGGTGAGTCCAAGTTTTTCCAATAATCTTTTCCACAACCTTTCAGACCTTGGGAAGGAAGTGCTTCTCATCAATGCAGGGCAAGGATAATGTGGGAATGGACCGTACATCATTGTAAAGTGGCGATGAAGGAGCAGGAGCAATGAGCCTCCAAGGTAAAGGCCTATCTTGAGTTGTCCGAATGGGCCATGGCCTGGAGGATGGAATGGACAGCTTTAGACTATGATTTGTCTGAAGAGTTCCACAAGCTGCTGTCCCAGATTGCAAAATTTATGATGTCCTAGAATATAATCAGGAAGAACATTGCGTCCACCTAGTGCAATATTTCGAGATACAACTTTAATATTTCTTTTTTTCGACACCAGTTATATTTAGCTTTGACTTTTGTGTTTGAATTTTTGAAAAGTAAAAATTTAAGGTCTCTTATCCGAAGGTGTTGAAATTCTCCACAATGTTGCTTTCAGGAATTGAGCGTCGCTTCTCATCAGAGGAATCGAATTGGTTCCCTATTGCAGGCAGAGGAGTTGCATCACAAAGTGCGCCATCGTTACTTGGTTGTAGCTTTTGTCCCGTCTGCTACTCGCAATAGTTGATGGACGTTTAGGATCCCAGGGTGTGTTTTTGCGGTTATTGCTCCTTTGCGTGTCGGCAGGGTAACATGGGTCGGCCGCCTGAATACGGTCAGCATCGTGAAGACTGAAAATTCGCTGGACACCTTTCTGAAGCTGTTGCCATCACCTGCTGCCAACTGGTTACGCTGTGTTTATGGAGAGAGGTAGTCGTTTGACGCAGATCATACTGCCACGTGTGCTTTCCCTTTGCATATTTGCTTATTGAACTTTCACATTGCAGATATTCCTCTTGCAATACTGAGGAACAAAATGATGGTGGTGACCTCATCAATGACGCCGCTTGCCAAATGAGCCACCTGGCCAGTCATGATTGCCACGTAAAGCGGCTTGGTCACTACACGTTCAAGCTCTTGCTTGAGCCTTTAGATTCCCCAGAAGCCGAGGATGCGGCAACGGGGGTGACGGCCACCGGAGTGGGTCAGGAACCCATCGTCCTGTGGGCGGCCCTGCCAAATGCCTCGGATCGCTTCGTCAGCCTTCTTGGTGGTAGCGAATTCCGGCAACTCCTGCTCCGTGTTGAAAATGGGAATCTCTTTCAGGCAAGTCCTCATTGAGTGGGCCTGTTTGGTGTTCTTCTCTGGGTACTTTGTTCACCATGCCAGCTGTCAGTCCAGGTTCAAATCCATTTTGCGATATTCATCTGTTTATTGTCGAGTCGCATCGCTCTAATTCTTGTGAAAACGGATACGATAAAAGGCGACTCCCTCCTGACCCTCCCCAAATGTGACGTATAAGTAAACCCCTTTGTGAGCTTGGGTAAAATTTTGAAAAATAAATAACTCCTTGCTTCGTGTCGGTTGCTCCTTAAACTCGGTGTACAAGCTGTGATGCACACAGAACATCTCAGTGTTATTAATGCAGGTGTCCACATGTCAAATTAATTAATTTGTGTAGTATAGCTGGTAAGCCGTCTTCAACTTCAAAAATTATGACAAATTGCTCATCATTGAACTTTGCTAACTAAGGCAAAGTAGTTTGAACAAACCGAGATGAAGTTCATTGGCGGCAGCCATGGATTACATTGTGATGTCATCAGTTTGGACATCTACCGTCTGTCATGCAGCAAATCGCAAGCCGCAGGTCATGGCGCAATTGTACAATGGTTTCTCCTACTCTTCATGAATTTTCTTGCGTTTCTTTATATTTTTTTCCCCCTGAATCCCATTCTTTTGTGACCTAGTTGTTCTCATTTTGGAATGCACTCCCCAACCCCATATCCATCCGCGCCTGTCTAGCCAAGCCCAATAACACTTGCATTTTGAGCCTGTTTTTTGTTTTGCAAATCATGTTGAAGCAGAAACGCGTGTCTAAGTCTGAAGCTGTAATACGTTTGCTTGAACCGTGCACCAAGGTGTTTATTGTTCTTGATCGGTTACGATTGCTAATCCGTTTGCTCGTTTCTCCCTTCCGATGTTTATTTTATTCATTGCCCATTGATTGATTGGACATTCAATCCAATATGACATGTTGGGTTGTGCAAGCAAAGCGTTTGCTCTTTTGAGGATCCTCGTGCAATGTCGGGTCAAATGGTGTACAGGTCGAGGCTTGCACGTGAAGCTCGATTTTGTCTTGCTGGAGAAACCAGCAGGCACAGACATGCCAAGAATGAAGCTCGAAGCCTTTTCGCGGTTATTCTTGAAGAGATCTCTAAAAAGTTTTTTGCACAACCACATGTTGACCTCAAAAAACAAATGGATACAAAGCAAGTCAAAGTTTGTATCGATGTTTTAATGGATTTGTCTTGTGCACTTCGTGGCGTATCAGGAAGTAAAACTTGTTGTCAGTACATCAAGTGCTGTTAATGTGCAGAGCGGTAGAGGAATGTCCGTCCAAACCTCTGCAGCCCAAACCAGAAAAGGTGGTTTTTTTTTTTTTAATGGAGATACTTTGTCGGCATGGTCTACTCCATGACCTGAATTGTAGGGGGGGGTGTGGGGGGGGGGCGACTTTAATCCCCCCTTATGAATTTGTGGGTTAGGGGTGGAGTTGTTCTGTCAATGAAACATTTTAGCTGCAACAGCTGGCCATTGGAACATGACTGCTCACGAGTTACTGATAATCCTGATTCGAATCTTCACCAAAATTGAATCACGTCTTCCTTGTCACATACACAACCTCTCCGCCAGATTTCGGCCGAATCCGTCCACAACTTTTTGAGATCTTGTTCACAGACAGACAGGGGTGAAAACATAACCTCCATCCACCCTCGGTGGCGGAGGTAAAGAGCTCTAGTCCATTTTTCTTCAGTTTCATCGATTATGAGATTGTCAATGCTTATAATCCTGGAGATTAATCGGATATGGAAGAGGGATTGTTCAGGCAGGTGTTCTACTGAGAATGATGACGTTGTCACTATTATCGATGAAATCATTGCATCGTCCTCGAGGAGCAGGGGCAAAGAAAGATGACTGCTTCACGTAGTTGCAGAAACTGAAATCGTTTTGGTGTCGAGTATCTTTCACTCTTCCATCATGCAAATTATCTATGTAAATGTGTATCCTATAGCGCCCCCTCCAGGTATGTGGGGGTATTACAAGTCCCATGGGTCACGGGTCAACTGTTTTTTTTTTTGTTTTTTTTTTAAACAAAATCTGATACTGGGTCATTCCTGGTGAAATTTTTTCCCATATTTCCACCCGCGAAGGTGGCCGGAGGCATTATGGTTTTGGGTTGTCCGTCCGTCCGTGTAGGCTAAACCTCGTTTTCCTCAGCAACCATATGTCCGATTGAGACAAAACTTTCAGGGTAGGAGTGACACAATTGCAGAATGTTTTTACGATAATGGTGACATCACAGGTCATGTGGTATGGCAGCCATCTTGGATTAAAGAAAAATAATTCAAAAAATATTTCTCGGAAACCGCTGAATGGAAAAATTTGAAACTTGGCAGATTGTCAAGTACTCCCAATGGGGAACAAAAGCATGATGATGACATAATCAGCGAAGTGGTATACCAGCCAAAAATGTTTTAATGGAATGCCTCATCTTAAAAATCTGAAATTGCATGCACATGATCTATGACCCATTTGTATTGAAATATTAAATTTATGACATCATAGGTCACATGGTGTGGCAGCCATATTGGATTGAAGGAAAATATTAAATAATTATATCTCTGAAACGGCTTACCCTATTGATGTGAAATTTTACAAATATCATTTAACACCATTGTTGCATATAGTTTGAAAATGATGACATCATAGGTCACGTGGTTTGGCAGCAATCTTGGATAGAAAGGCGATTTTTTTTTTTTTTTTTTTTTTTCCAATTCCTTCTCCGAAAACGCTTCACCGATCGATGTGAAACCTGTCCTGTGATAAAAATGTGATGCTTCAAAACAGCTGAAGGGATTTAAACCGAACTTGTTTATTTATAGGACAGTGAACAAGGATATCTACCAATTGTCATGGGCATGGACTATGTGGAGGCATATTGGCGACAGTCGCATTGCTCTAGTTAGCTCACCTGAAACGAAGTTCAGGGGAGGTTGTGCGATGGCGTGTCATCCGTCCATCAGTCAGTCCGTCCATAAACACTTGCAACTTTTTCTCCGAGACCGCTGAAGTGATTGTGACCAAACTTGGCAAAAATTATGTTTATTCTGTGTTGTGTTTATTCCGTGTAATACAAATTATCTGTTGTGACTAAAGTTTCTTCACGGCATTAAAGAAATTCGGTGTCTACGGGGGTTTACGGGTAGGTCAAAGTGGATCCAGGTTTGACCCCGCAAAATAGGAATTTGCTTGCTCCTCTGAAACTACACACTATTTCGATGAAACCTGCCCCTTTTGGGGTCTATGGGGGGAGGGGGGAATTGCCCCCCAAAATAGGTATTGGCTTTCTTCTCACAAACTACACACGCAATTACGATGAAACTTGACCACAACCTTCACCACCCGTGATGAACCAATGTTTGTTCAAGGCATTATAAAAATTGGAGTGTTAAGGGGTATATGGGGGAGTTGCCCCCCAAAATAGGTATTTGCTTTCTTCTCAGAAACTACACACACAATTACGATGAAACTTGACCACAACCTTCACCACCCGTGATGAACCATAGTCTGTTCACAGCATTAAAAAATCTGCCCCTTTAGGGTGTTTACGGGGGGGGGGGGGAAATTGCCCCCCAAAATAGGTATTTGCTTTCTTCTCAGAAACTACACACGCAATTTCGATGAAACTTCACCACAACCTTATCGCCCATGATGTACCAATGTTTGTTCAAGGCATTCGAAAACTTGGGGTGTTAGGAGGTATATGGGGTTGGGGGAACGGGGGTTACCCCCCAAAATAGGTATTTTTTTGTTTGTTTGTTTAAAGTGATTATGTTAGTATGATTCTACGTGCTGCCCTGTCTTCCAGCAACCATTCAAATTGGTTTAAAACACCTTTAGTTAGTGCAGTATACCGTTTATTCTACCAGGTGAGCACCAGGGGTATTGCCCCGATGTTTTATAATAATATGGCTGTGGGTGAAAGTTTTAGTTATTTATTTTTGCGGTTGTAATGTAGTTCCAACTCTGCACACTTGTACCACCAAGCATTTATTCAGTGTGATGTGCTTGTTGATGATGTCATTGTCCTGGAGCCAGTTTTGATACTTTGTCGTCTGATATTCCAGGTGAGCACGGTACTGGCAGGTTCCGACCTGGGCAATTATCAGCCTGCGTTCGACCTCCGGACCATCCACTGCCTCGACTGCCCCGAGAGCTGGGCCGGGCCTTGGCATAAGCAGAAGTACGATTGGTACGCCACGGTGCAGCGATCCATCCGCTTTGCCTTCAACTTTTTATTTGCACCTGTTCTTACCGCTTCGAGCATCTGAAGCAGAATGCAGTGCCCCCTGGTCCCCTTTATTGCCTTGCTCATCTCCAACGGTGCTTTAAAAAGGTACAATGCAATGCACTTTTGTGAAACTTCAAAGCTTACCAAGGTCCTGCTAACGGTACGGGTGCTGTGCTTGTTTGACTGTTCAATTTGCATCTTGTATAATTTTGACTCTCTCTTGGATTCTTTCCTCCTTTGATTTATTTTCCATCCCCTTATTATTATTATTATTTTTTTTAAACCTTGAGTTTAGAATTAGATTGATGTTGAGGAAACATTTCAGCCTCTGATCAATGCACTGGATTCCTGATTGCTTGAAATGATTTCCAGGCGCAAACTCGAAAGTTGAGATGGTGGTGTACGAGTCGAGAATGTTACCTGTGATGTTTCTTTTAGGGGGTTGGGGGTGACGATGCTGGCCAAGAGTTTGCACTGCAAAAGTGTTTTGCTAATTTATTCAAAGCAACGAGGTGCAATTAGTTTCTCGTTTCCTGTAGCGCTTGCGAACGATGCAGGTGATGTCAGGTGACCTTGCAGGTTAACCAGTACGGACACTGTTTTTGTATAATTATGGAATAAGCCTTATTCACTGGGGGTATTTAACCTCTTGCTTTGGTTTGGAATTGCAATGACCTTTGACCTTGTATTCATTAGGGGGTTTTGAATGACCTTTAACCTTTTGGTTTGGAATTGCAATGACCTTTGACACCCTCTGACCTTGTATTCATTGGGGGGTTTTGAATGACCTTTAACCTCTTGCTTTGGTTTGCAATTGCAATTACCTTTGACACTGGATGCATGTTTGTGCTGCTTTTGCATGAGGAAGCACCGAGAATATCGTGTACATAGTGGAAATGTGATTAAAGGGTTGAATGTGCACTTCAGGTTTTATACCTGTGATTCTTGATCAACAATTTGGGATAAAAAAAAAATGGAAATCCAAACCTCACATTTATACATCCAAACCTCACATTTATACATCTTGCATCGAAGTATTTACCTGATCTTCAAATTCATCATTTTGATTTGGAAGATTGTCTTGTGATTCAATCTGTTGGAAGCTCGTTTGGATCTTTCCTCCATACAGGTAGTCAACCCATTCCTTGTAATAATCTTACTATAATTCACCAAATGTCCGTCCGTCTGTCTGTTCGAAGGTACCACAAAAACGGCTCAACCGATTGCAACGATATTTTGGGTGGGTAATCCTAGGATCTCCTGGAGCAAAATAGGCTATATTGTTTTTCCATTTTCAGCTTTGGTCTCCAGCATTTTCAGCTTTGGACTCCCGCATAGTTATTTTCCCGGGTGCCGCACAAACGGCTGCACCGATCAGACTCGGTGACCTCGGACAAAGACCTTTTCTAAGGACATGGGTTGAATCCCTACTTGAGAGAATGCCAACCCCATCATGGCCGTCTCTCCAACTCACAATCCCACAAGATATGTGGAAAGGACGACCCAAAACCAATTATCTTCTTTTTGATTCATATATAAACATCATTAAAAGTAAATAATGACCTCGGCCAAAGTTCAAACGATGTGGGTTGAATCTCGACATGAGAGAATTCCACATAGCTATTTGGGCGGTATACGCTAACAGATCGCTGTCTCCATCGATCTTGCTGAGGCCGTAACAGCTATCGGCTCAAAATCCTTTTAACTGTTGACTTGGTAGTTTTTACAATGAAGGAAACATTAACAATGTTAAGTTTATTTTGATTAATTTGTGATTGGAGATGTGTTGTTTGGAATGAAAAAAAGAGATACCGAGTTTAAGTGAATGACGACATGTCGTGATGGTTTCTACTTTCTGAACGTGAACTTTGCGGATCGCCATATGCAGATTCGCCATGGACCCACGATCGATGTTTCTACACGTGAGCGAACCCGTTTGTTTGTGAACGGGTACGTTTTTCATGGAAGTCCTTCACGAACTTGCTGTCCATGTCTGATGTGCGACTGAAGGTGCTACAGGAATGTGGAATTTATAGGTTTCATGCTTTTGCATTCGCCGTATCTGCATTGCCTGTTTGCTTCTGGCCTCCTACCCATGCGAAGCACAGGTATCTCACGAGTAATTCTTAAATGGAAGAAGTTTGGAACAACCAGGACTCTTCCGAGAGCTGGCCGCCCGGCCAAACTGAGCAATCGGGGGAGAAGGGCCTTGGTAAGAGAGGTGACCAAGAACCCGATGGTCACTCTGAGCTCCAGAGATCCTGTGTGTAGATGGGAGAAACTTCCAGAAGGACAACCATCACTGCAACACCACCGATCTGGGCTTTATGGCAGAGTGGCCAGATGGAAGCCTCTCCTCAGTGAAAGACACATGAAAGTCTGCTTGGAGATTGCAAAAAAGCACCTAAAGGACTCAGACTGTGAGAAACAAGATTCTGTGGGCTTTCCTGTCTTTCCGTGCACCTTTCATCAACTCCGTGCACCGATAAATTCACGGAAGTCACCGATTGGCACAATAACTGAGAATCATCGAAAATTCACAGAAGAACAGTAATGAATGGCTACGGTCTGGTTACATCGATATCTACTTTACACATAACAAGAAAGCAATCAGATTGCAGACCCTTGTTAGGATGTGTTTTAGTGGGTTTTTAAGGCTTTTGTGTTAAAATAAATATGGCGACCGAACCACGTAACCGATGACGTCATTTTTTTTTTTTTTCACCAATTTATCCCTGCATGACGCTCAATAAATTTCATTTTGATTGGATGAAGTTTTATACTTGTCGAATTATTACATCATAATTGAGCACCTGACAAACCAATGACATGATTAACATGTTGTTCCCTATGGAGAGTTCTTTACAATGAGCCACGTCTCAATTTTTTTTTCCACGCAGAGTTTTTGGATAGAGAGATGCAACATTTTGCCAAGATGGCGCCCTATCACGTGACCTATGACGTCATAATTAAAATCTACAAGATAAAAAAATTTACTTCATTATTCAATTCATTAAAAAAATTAATTATTAAAAAAAAAATTCTACAAGAGGAGGTGCATATGGTGAAATCTGCTGTCAATCGGGCCAACAGTTGCAGAGAAAAGCATATTCATGCTCCGTGGACAAACAGACGGACAGGCAGACAGCAATACCCTCTCCTCTGGAGAGAATAATAACCGAAGCTTTTCGTGCTGTACTCAAGGTAATTCACAGCAAATATGCGCTCGACCAAGAGTGCCGTTCTCGTTTTCTATAAATTGGTCTGGTGTTGTCGTGCAGGCATGATGGGCCAAAAGGACTCCTTATGCGTCTTCTCCAATTTTTTAATTTATTGCAAATTTTCCGTCATCGTAAAGTGACATGATGGCCATATGGGATTTTATGAAAACCTTTAAAGTGCATCCTCATTTTTCGATCAATTGAGTTGAAACTTTGCATACATACAATTCATCTCAAGGTGAAGAATGCTGTTTTTTGATTTAAAAAACAAATTAATCGGATATTAGCCGTCACCAGTCACGTGACATGGCAGCCATAATGGATTTCATGGAAACCTTTAAAATGCATCTCCTTCATTTTTAGATCCAGCGAGTTGAAAGTTGGCATTCATATAGTCCATTTCAAGATGAAGAACGCTGTTTTCTTCAAAAATGTGATCGACTTCAAAAAAAAAATCAAGAGAATTGCTGAATTACAGCGGCGGCAACATGCTTCTTTGTCTGGAATATGAACTTTTCTGGAGCATTACTTGGTTCCTCCTAAGAACACAAGGGTAGTCCAGCATGCACACGAGATTTTTTTTTTAATGTCCCTTATTTTCTATACTTTGCCACATGGCACATCCAACCAAGATATTGTAGTTTTGTATTTTTAATTAATTTGCTGAAATTTTTAGAATTTGTTTTTCACTTAAAAGTTGTGGGTTACGATGTGTAAATAAAGGTGGAAAGGTTTGATTTAATGATGTTTAATTCCATGTTATAAGGCAACAAAAGGTGAAAAATTTGAAAAGGGGGTGTGGACTAGCTTATAGGTATTGTGCAAAACACCAAAAATTTCACATTGAAAGAGTTCAGAAAAATGTTCTTTGCATAATATTGGGATCCAAATACTCAACTTACCAACAAGTTTTGTCTCAGTATTCACTTCCTAGTCTGGAAGAACGCAGAAAATTACTTTGCATTGTATTCTTTGAAAAAAAAAAAAAAAAAAACTTTAAAAACCATAAATGAGTTTGTAAAGTTATTTCCCATTAATTGCTGCACAAGGACCCTTAGGTGGACGACTAAAATCCCTGAATTCCGTTGTAAAACAAACCGTTTGGAGAGCAGTGCTTTACCCTATTTAGTTCATATTTTAAATGAAAAGTGGATTCAATGTCGTCAGAATTGTGCTAGCTGAACTAACTCGATGTTGGTAGCAGTAGCATGTGCGTATGATGCTCAAGATATGAAGAAAACATTGACACTTATTTTTGTGTTATTCAGCACAAAAAGTTAACTTTGCAAATGTACCTTCACCAACATTCATCATGGGGGAGGGAGGGGGGGGGGTGGTTTAGGAGGAAACATTTGAATGTCATTTAAAACGTTTTAAGTTGCACTGATAGTTACTCTTTAGTCTCGTGATTATCGCTGGCATGTTAAATTGCAGGTGACTTTGCTTCATGGAAAAGAGAAAACATACCTTTTGTTGTTCTGAGCACAAGGAACAATTAAATGTTAAAAGAGAATATTCTTTTAATTGGTTCAGGAGTTATTAAACAGTGACCACTATATTCGTCATGCCTGTGTGTCTGTCTGTCTGTCTGCAGCATAACTACCCGATGATATCATCTGATCTTGATGAAACTTGGGTGGGAGGTTGATATCATGATCTAGTTGTGTCCTGCCTAGAGTGGGCGTATTGCGCCAATTGTGGGCGGAGCCACGCCCGAAAAAGATGTCCTTTTAGGGGGTAATCGAGTTCAAGCTACATCTTCTCCGAGGGGTTTGGTGGAATCTGACAGGGGTTTTGGTATTTGGTTAGGCCAATAGACGCCCGCGGAACTACGTAACTTCCGGTTAGTGCACCCTTAGCGACAAGTCACGTGATTGGATACGTTGAAAACAAAACAAAAGGGCACGTGTTACAGCGTACTTCCGGTAGTCTCGCCCTCACCAGTCATGTGTGTCGCCCCACGGAGCTTGATTTTTCATTTTCGCCCCAAGGTCAAGGTCACAAGGTCACGAAATTTAGAAAAGTCGATTTTTGATGGTTTTATTACATTGTTCGCTTCCTGATGGGGTGAAATGTCGTACATGATCTTATATACTAGCCACAAAAAGAAACTGTGCATTGTTAAAACTCTGTCTGAATTGTAAAATACTAGGGCATGCCCGTACTATATATATATCTAAAATTATATCCCCCCCCCCTATTTACATGAAATGGTTTGGTCCAAAGCGAACGGCTTGCGAGTGGTGACAATCCCCCCCCTCTATTTACATGCAATGGTTCGGTCCAAAGCGAACGGCTTCCGGAGTTTGGTAAAGAAATCGCCATCGCGTACACAAACGCGCAGGAAAGCGAATGAATCGCAAATTCGTTTTTATTAGTTGTAAAACATAATGCCCAATTATTCAATTAGCGCCAACGTATTTTGGCTGTTTGCAATTTAATCGCAAGGCAAAGTAGAAAGAGAAGAGGGAAAAAAAGAAAAGCCTTGCCTTGCTGCAAACAGCTGCTGCAAACAACAACAACATGGAAGGCTGCACTGTCCGGAAGTTGGCATATCGCAGTTACGATTATTTTAGTGTTAATGGCCAATTATTCAATTAGCGCCAACGTATTTTGGCTGTTTGCAATTTAATCGCAAGGAAAAGTAGAAAGAGAAGAGGGAAAAAAAGAAAAGCCTTGCATTAACGCATTAACGCTTGCATTGCATTAACGGTTCGGCACACGTGATAGCTCGCTGCTCTCTGATTGGTTGAAGCGTTTTTTGGACATAGCTCGGTAGGTACTTGTCCGATTAATTACAAACCTTGAAAAGGCACATCCTCGGGTCCCCAGCAATATACCTGGCAAGTTTCAAGTATATCGGACCCGTGGTTGTCGAGAAACAGCGGTCACAGACAAACACACAGACACACAGACACACAGACACACAGACACACAGACACACAGAGATTGCTGGAATTATAGATAGATAACAACAATGTAACATTTCCATGTAAACTTTAATAGGTGGATTATGAGACCATAACAAGACGGTAGAACTGCATTTGTAATGTCCATCACAATGACATAACGAGTCCAAGTTCGGAGCAGGGGGTCAAGGACAGA
Source organism: Myxine glutinosa (assembly GCF_964187855.1). NCBI lineage: Eukaryota > Metazoa > Chordata > Myxini > Myxiniformes > Myxinidae > Myxine > Myxine glutinosa. Next base: position 68,862,257 of record NC_136263.1, read on the forward strand.
CACAAAGTCAACAAGCATTCTGAGTATTGCGCTGCAATACATGTCCCCGACCGAAGTTCAAAGTGCCATAACTTTGTCAAAAATGATTGAATATGCAAATGTATGCACGGTTGATGCTGGTTTTCAAACTTGATCTGCGTTATGCTGAAACACATGTGTGTACAAAATTTTGTTGAAATCACCCAATGTTTGGTGCAGTTATCGTACGGAAACCAAACTGACAGACGAACAGACGGATCTAATTAAATATGCAAATTTATGCACGGTTGATGCTGGTTTTCAAACTTGATCTGAGGTATGCTGAGACACGTGTGTGTCACGCCTCGCCTCGTTGATAAGCCCGCAAGGTCGCTCCGTGGAGCGGCACTGTGTGAATTATATAATTACCAACTCACGGTCTGAGGTACTAGCGATTCAAGAGATATCCATTTTTTTATGGCACATTGAAGAAGCCAATGCGAGGTTTCTTCTTCCTCATCTTGTCACAACTCGGTCAAATGCGATCGAGTTAAAAAAGTCAGAATTTGACCAAATCTGTTTTATTCGTTTGTTAATATACCTCAGCTATTGACAAATCTTAAATTAGAATTTTATTTGAGGTTAAAATGACCGCGACAGGTCGTGTCCAACGATGCTTTCAGTCTGTACATGTGATAAATAATTAAATCCGCAAATTGACGCCTCTTCTTCTTCACGCAATAACAACTTCTAGCTTCCAGATCGTACATCCAATCATCTTGAAATTTTGCACACTTGTTACTCTTCATTACTTCTACTACAATATGAAGTTTCACGTCGATCAATAAAGGGATCCAAGAGATATCCATTTTTAAAAATATTTTCGTTTAATTAACGATATCTGCCAAACCACGTGAGCTATCGCAAATTCCAAAAGGACATTTTAGTAGACTGACATGCGGAACAGATCTGTGAAGTTTCCCCTCGATTGGATAATAAATGAGGGAGGGGCTCGGTTTTAAAGGTTCATGCTTAAAAACGTCATAACTCTGAAACCATGTGACGCATGACGTCATGCTCGCTGACCTTTTTGTTCGGCATGGGTATGCGATTCTGCCTGCAAAGTTTGGCCTTGATCTGTTCAGCCGTTGCAGAGAAAAAGGGGTTTTCGTGTTTCCACGAAAAAACAATATGGCGCCCGAACCACGTGACCTGTGACGTCATAATTATTAAAATATTCTACAGACCGAGTCCCCCCGACGGTGAAAATTTGATCTCAATCGGTCCAATTATTGCAGAGAAATTGGTTTTTAAAGGAAATTAAAACTTAAAATGGCACTGAGTTAAGGATCATCAGAATTATCGGAATTCCCAAAGTTCAAAGTGCCATAACTTTGTCAAAAATGATCGAAACGTCGTGAAGTTGGAACTTGATCTGTAACTTATCATGAGGAAACCATGTACCAAGTTTGAAATCATTAGCATTAAGCGTTTAGAAAAAAAAGTCCGGAAAACTGTTCTTTGCGTGACGGACGGACGGACAGACGGCGTGCAAACCTATAGTCTCCTCCGGTGTGCACAGGTAGGGGACTAATAACGGGTATGCCCACCGTGAGCATCGATAACGCAGATCGACCTGGAATGGTCTGGGCAGTGGTCACTGCAGTCTGGAACCTGTTGCGGAGATGAGTCACCCGTATCCATCTGTCCTGTCAGCGTCGTCACACGTGGACGTCCTGAACGGAGGCCATCAGCAACGTCATCAGTGTTCTGGTAACGTGTCACCAATGCAGAAATGGTGTTTCGGTGACGATGGAAATGCACAGCCACTTGACGGTGAGACATTCCCCCACGGGTCATCCCAATGGCCTCATGACGCTGTGCAGTTGTGAGCCGTGGCATGACGTGCGTTTCATTAGCCACTTAATTTTTTGAACGATTTTAAACAATTAACCTTACCAAAGTTAAAGCAGTTTGTGACATTCATGTGCTCTATGCAGTTTCTCACGATGCACATGCAAAAACGTGTTGCACGTGCCCATACCGAACCCATTGACGTCACGAAACGTGGCGCGTGCATACCTGTTGAATTCACTTCACTAATTGCCGTGTTTAAATCTGTATTTGTATACACAGGTGTTTCTAATATATAATTTCATTTTTTGTGTGCAGTTTCTTTTTGTGGCTAGTATATTATCACATAAATCAGGAAATACAAGTTTTCCAACAAATTTCAGAATTTTTCACCTTTGAAGGTCACAAAGGTCAAATTTTCAAAGTTGTCGGAATCGAACCGAATTTTCGGTATTGCGCAGCTAACTAACCTCATAACTGATTATACATTGTTTTTTTTCTCATTTCAAGGTCAGTAACCTTCGTTTTGACATTTCCGGGCCTGTTTCGGTTATAGTCTGTCCTTTGTCATTGACTACTGCTCGCTCGTGAACCATCGTCGTCTCGTGACTTGTTTGCCTTATATTTGCAAAACAATTGAATAGATTTTCCGCATGAAAACTCGTGCCCATCTTGTCCCTGATATTTCACTTCCTGAAGCTGGAGCACAAAGTTGAGTATGGTTCACAGAAGTACAAACATACACCTTACAAAAATGGCATGTGTTGTCAATCATATCCAAGTTTCTTGTGAAATGAGCCGACTGCGATCGGCTTCGGTATCTGGATCATTGTGGTTCCTGCTGGAAGATCAAGACCTGACTCAATAAAATGCAACAAGCTCCAAAAGTAGAAAAAAGGTGTTATGCCGACACAAGCCTTTGTTCCTTTTGAGCAAGATGTCCACAAAACCATTACTCTAAATCAATGGTTCTAGGTCAAGGCATTAATTTAATTTCGTCAAAATGCCGGCGATAATCCACCGACTCTTCATGAAAGACCAACAACAAACAACAACAGGCATTTTAAGGCAATTTTCCCTGCTAGAGCAGGGGTTAGCCTTGCGGTCCCCATGACAATCTTCTCCATTTTGCCCTATTTTCTGCATCTCCCCCTTGTTAACCCCCTTGCCCGCATTTCTTCTTCGACCATCTTTCTCGGTCTTCCCCGTCCTCTACTTCCTTCTACATTCATTTCCATCACTCTTCTCAACCAGTCACTTTCATCCTTCCTCAACACATGACCAAACCATATCAACTTGTTTCTCTTCACAGCATCAATCAAAGGCTCCATTCCCATCATCTTTCGCAATTCATCATTTGTCTTCCTCTCTCTCAACGATACTCCACAGATCCACCGAACCATTCGCATTTCCACCCTTTCCAGCCTTCGTTGCTGCTCTACGTTCATTACCCATGTCTCGCTCCCATAAATCATAACACTTCTCACACATGCAGCATACACCTTTCCCTTCAGCTTCAACGACACTCCCCTCCTCGTCAGCACGCCACTCAGTTCCCGAAACTTCTTCCGTGCACATCTCACTCGAGCAACCGTTGCTGAGTCTGATCCACCTTCTCCATTCAGCATGTCTCCGAGGTAGCAAAATGTTTTCACACCTTCCAGCTTCACGCCGTCTCCAAGATCCAACTCGACATTTCCTCCATCTGTAGCCCCCTCTGTGCACACCTTACACTTGAATGTAGCTGCCACACTGGTTAATGACCCTCTCAAACCACATTTTTGATGAACCCATTCAGCGCACATTGTACATTGAATAGCGTTCACTCCGACACCCTTCCTGCACACAGCACACGGCTACTTCCCAGTTCTTTCCACCTCACCACATGCTTTACCACTTGCCATCACCTTCGTCTTTCCGATATTCACCTTCAGACTTTCGTCTCCATACATTCCTTCCACTTGTTTATCTTCTCCTTCAGTCCATCCGTACTTTCCATAATCAACACCAGATCATCTGCATACAACAACTCCCACGGTAAACCCTCCTTTACATTCCGAGCCAGCACCTCCATCACAGCTACAAATAGTAGTGGACTTAGTACCGACCCCTGACCACCTTCACGTCAAACTCACCACTGTTCCCGTCCTTTGTCCTTACAGCTGTGCGCGCTCTCTCGTACATTGCCATCACTACTCTGATCAACCATTCCTCCACTCCTAACTTCCTCAATACCCATGTCACTACTTCACGTGGAACCCTATCGAATGCTTTCTCCAGATCAACAAACCCAAGAAACAACTTCTTCCTCTTCTCCATGTACTTCTCCTGCAACTGCCTTACAATAAAAAGCACGTCTGTCATTCCTCTTCCTGGCATAAATCCAAATTGCATTTCGCCAATCTTCACTTTCTTCCTTATCCTCCTCTCCAACACCCTCATTCCATGCTCCAATAACTTTATCGCTCGATACGAGCCACAGTCCACAGACCTTTCCCCTTGTATAGAGGGACGAGGGTACTCAGTTCCCAATCCACTGGAATGCGGCCTTCTTTCACCACCAGATTACAGATCTCTGTCATTGTCTTCACACCCCAACTTCCTGCTGCCTTCAACATGTCTCCCACAACTCCCGTCGGCCCTTCCACATTTCTATTCTTCATTGCTTTTATCGCTTCCTCAACTTCCTTCTCAGTTATCTTCTCTGCCGGTCCTAAAACTGGGTTACTCTCCATGTTGCCATCCCTTTCATTCTCTGTATTCAACAGCATTTCCATATATCTCTTCCATCTTCCTTTAATTCCATCTGGGTCCACAACGATTTGTCCCACTTCATCCTTCAAGCAACTCACCCCCATCACATCGCACCTCTCTTTCGCTATCTGCTTTGCAATCCTGAATACCGCTCTCTGACCCTCTTCCGAATCCAAGCGTTCTCCGAACATTTTCCTACATGCCTACTGCGCCTTTGCTACCTGTTTCTTTGCAGCCTTCTAACTTTCATGTTCTGCCTTTTCTGCCCCCGTACCCTTCGCATTCTGCCACTCCTTGACCTCCTTCTTCTTCTCATCAATCCTCTTTCCAACATCAACATCCCACCAGCATGTTTCCGAGTGCCTCGGTGGTCCTTTTGTCCATCCACATACCTCACCAACAGACTAGCTTTCATTGACATCCAACCACTTTCAAGCTCAACCACATCATCCTCTGCCATACACAGCGTCTTTTAATGCCTCCCTTACTGTCACCTCTTTCAACCTCCACACCTTCATTCTCGGTTGGTACTTCAGCCGCCGAGCTCTCCTCGCACCTTTCACCCTTATGTCGCAGACAACCAAGTGGTGCTGTGAAACAGCCTCCTCCCCAGGATCACCTTTGTGTCCCGGAGGTGCCCCCTATCTCGCCTACGCACCATCAGGTAGTCAACAGTTGTCGTCGACCCACCTGACGTGTATGTAACAAGCTTATTATCCTCCTTCTGGAACTGAGTATTACAAATGAACAAACCAGCTCCATCAGCAAACTTCAAAATCCTTTCACCTTCTCCATTTCTCACACCATATCCATAACCCCCATGAACTCCCTCAAAACCATCCATACTCCTTCCCACATGTCCATTTAGGTCTCCTCCTACCACAACAACTTCCTCATCTTTCACGTTTTCCATCAACTTCTCTATCGCACACCAGAACTTGTCCTTCTCTTCATCGCTCCGACCAACCTGCGGAGCATATCCCGAAATGACGTTCACCAAGAGCTTTCCAATCATCATTTTCACCATCATCAACCTTTCACTCACTCTCATCACCCTCACCACACTGTCTACAAACTCCTCAGAAAACAGGACACCAACACCATTCATGCCCTCCAGGCACCCTTGCCACACAAACTTGTATTTCTGTCCCTGCCTACCCTTCACCATTCTCACACCACTTCCCTTCCATCTCGTCTCCTGCACACAACATATGTCCACTCTTCTTCTGACCAATACTTCCACCACTTCTCCTGATCTCCCTGTCATTGTCCCTACATTCCATGTCCCAAACCTCAGAAACCGATGTCCACGTCGGGCATCAGACGTTTCGTCGTCATAAATGGAATGATTTCCACCCTTGCTTCGATCAGGTTCCCCACCTTGAGTTTTGACGAGAGGGAGTGGGGTCCCCCACAGGGTACTTCGGGCTGTACCCTGGCCATATGTAGTTGTAATTGTCATGGTTCCCTTTTTGAGGCAATGTTTTATGACTGGATGTCCTTCCTGACGCCAACCCTTTTACTCACCTCTTATGACATGCAGGGATATGGTGTACCTATTCTAAAGTGGGGTACACATCTTCACGAAAGACACCGTGGGATGTTTAATGTACACCAACCAATGCTGGTAAACGGGACACCTGGCTCTGAATCATCGCCCTGCATGCGGAACAGGATGACAGTCGTACCTGTGCCCAGATGCAAACCCATGAGATGAGACGGCTCAGAGGCAAATGTGCATAACAGGCTATCCTGCCAAGCCAAAATACTAAATGTCAGAATCAAATTATTGAGACTTCAATGGCTATTGTATTGCAATCGCTAACGTCTATTGTTAGTATTGAGACTAACATCTGTCACTCTGACCATCTCCCCTCAAACGTTAACGTATTCTGTACGAGATGGAAAACCAGCATTTTGAGGTACTGCCTCCACAAGCAAAACCAGAATATCAAAAACTTTAGATAAAAATATTTTCAGGTAACTTTTTTATTTTCAGTACCCCCTTTACACACAGGGGTAGGGGTCTATAGTTGTTGGGGGTATCGTGACTTGGAAGGGAGGTCGGGGGTAGGAAAGGACAGGAATCGGAGAAGAGTGGCAAAAAGGAATGTCAACATTTCCATCATTGTACGCAGTATGTTTAAGGTAGGAATAACTTCATATACAGTCTGTTCTAAACAGTGACGTTCAAACCCAAATAAAAACCAAAAGTTTTGTTCACAAACGTACATGACTTTTGAAATACAGTATCTTACAGCAAGTTCAAGCTATTCACAGGCCAAAAGAAATAATTTTTGTTGTTTTATTATCAAATTCTAATACAAGTTACCCAGGCAGTCCTATTTAAACTAGCAATCCAGACAAAACGTTTTGCAGATTACACATTCATCTGCTTTTCCCCACAACCATTTGGCAAAGTACGGTACAAGAACCTATCAGAGTCCAATGCTATATGGTACACGTCAGTGCTTAGCCAGCTTTGTTTGGAGGGGAGGAGAAGGAGGTTTGGGAGGAGAAGGAGGTTTGGGAGGGGGGGTGGGGGGGATGGAACCACAGTACTGGTTGTTTTTTTTTTTTTTTTTTTTTTTTTAAAGAGACAACAGCACAATAAATTTCAAAACTTCTTTCAAAAGCAAGATCATGTGTGCTTCCTTTTTTTTCATCATCGTACCCTTCGTGCCAATGACAATTCAAAATGTACATTTCGGAAGTCTTCGGAGACAAGTCCAGGCTTGCCGATCAGAAACTTTGTTCAGGCTCAAGGACCAACAAGCGACGTGGGTGCTCGTGTGTTTTTGTAACCGACCCACCACAGTTCTGTGATGGCGAAGAGTGGCGAGGGGTGTTTTTATTTATTTATGGTGCGCTCAAAATGGCGAGTAGAGAACAAAGGCCGAGGAGAGAGGAGTGATAGGAGGGGAAATTGCAGCGTTCGCCGCAGAGGCACAAGTATTACTGGCAAAACCAGCAGGATGACTGTGCTCTTATTTCTGCGAAGGGCAGAGACTAAACTCGTGAAGAAGAAACGAAAAAACGTGGTGAACTAAACTTGTAAGAAAAGAAAATCTGGACTGGTGAGGGCAAATTTAGGAGGTCACCAGGTTGGCAGACACGGTTGCAAATAAATGTACAAAATTTCTCGACCAATCATCAAACTCTCGACCCTGAGCCTTCTACGAGACAAATCAAAATGGCAGCACGTCCAGTGGCAATCCGCATGTTCACTATGGGTAGGAATTTAAAAAAAATTAAAATAATAATAAAAAAGGATAATGTTTATAACTACCATGGATAAAACCGAGTACCTGGCCTTTTAATGCAGGTAAAATAAAAAAAAAGCTATAAAAAAAAAAAAATCACACCAAAGCCTCGAGTAGAGAGAGAGGCCTTTTTTGTTTTAGCATTTGAACAGCAAATACAAGGCTCGCAAAAACGGGCAAAGGCTTTTTGGGAAGGCCAACAAGGTTGGCACATCTCCAAAGAGCCCAAATTATCCAGCTCTAAAGGGTGCAAAAAGGCTGCACACATTGGACATTTTATTTTACCTTTACAAACCCCCAAGAAAACATTGTAAACACTTCACGCCGACAAAACGGTAGTGCAGAAACTGCTGCGAAGTTGCCCACAGCGAAAAGTTTAATGTGGCTTTGTGAACATTACATTCTGAATAGGAACAGAACGGTGGGAATAATAGGACCACAGAGCATTGCACTAATGCTAAGATATCTCTCGTATCAAACGCACTCCCCTCGAGGTTTGCTGTCTCGACGAATGACGGAGGCGATCGGATGCTTATGGGGGGAAAGATCCACAATCTAAGCCCTTGTGGATGAGGCGCTGCAGCATTGCTCTGCTGTAAAGTGAACCATATAAATCTGCACCACATTACAAGGCCTTGGTGTGATGGCCAGGTTCAATTTATTAAACAAAAAGGTGGGGGAGAGGGAAGGGTGGGGGAGATTACAAAAAGGAGGCAAGGCCTGACTGGCGGTGCCGTGCCACCATCAATTTGCTTCAGGGTCAATCATTCTAAGTTGTATTCATCAATCGTTCACGTGGTACGCTGGAGTAATGACTGCAAAAGAAAAAAACAAAAAAACATCAATTACCAACAAAAGTTGCAAAATGCTGTGTGCAATCGTAGCTGCCAAATGGCCTAAATACAGCCATTAAGATGCTTGACAGGTTTGTGGCAAGGATAATGCAAAGAGAGCATAGGCCACAACACCACTTTGTACTTAGGCCCAAAAAAATAAAATAAAAGTAGGACATCACAGACCCGAGAGGATCCAACATATTTGAGAGCTGTAACGACACTTGAGCCGGCACATCTTCCCGCGAATACAAAATTCCCCGCCATATTCACACTCGTTTGACTCACTCAACAAACGGACGTTCAGCCGCCAAAGTCTGCACAGACCTTCCTGCAATCCCAATTCACCGCCAAGCTGTTACATCGATGACACAGTACCCGCCCCAACTCCTAGCCACCCAACCCCACCCCCCCACCCAACCCCACCACTCAACCCCACCCCCCACACACACCTTAAATTATTTAAACGAATCCTAAAACTTCCTGCAAACATAATGTCCCTCGTGAGACAAAGATGAACTGAGTCAAATACCCCAAACAGGGCATTACATTCCATTTTGCAAACACGACTAAGCAAAAAGGTGTCGTCCTCTCCATGGCCCGATAATCACCCCTCAACACCCTCCTACCCAAATCAGTAAAAAAAAAAAACCTGTCCCACCATATTTTGCCAAACTCTCGCAATCTGAATGCTTGCACCTCTCTCTCTCTCTCTCTCTCTCTCGCTCGCACTCTCTCTCCCAGTCCCCTTAGGAACCCATCCCTCGTCAGCCTTCTTCATTAACCTACCGGACAATCTCTACAGCTGCTTCAGTTTATCTTGTCCTGAAAGATGTATAGATTGTTGGTGGCGGCGACGGCAATTATGTTTTCAGCTGGGTGCCAAGCTGTATGAAGGATCTTGCGGTTGAAATCCAGGCTGTCAACACTGATCTCGTCCTTCTTTCGCTTGCTACCACCAGTGCAGACCCGTCGTGGTTTGAGGACAGCGCGTGGCTTGCTGTTCTCGCGAGACGCCTCAAGTGTGACGTCACGCCTGGTTCCCCGGTCAAACATCCGGAAGAAATTGTTGTAAGAGCCAGTCATTATGACACTGGGGAAAAAAGGGTGGCGCAAGGGGTCGTGGAGGAAAAATGCAATGAAGAACAGTGAAAGACATGCCAAAAAAAAAAAAAAAAAAAAAAAAAAAAAAAATGATTGTACAACGGAAGCAATACAACAGGCTTTATCAACTGTGTAACACCATCAAATTAAGCCTTTGACTCAGGGATACCAAAATCTAATCATTTAATCTTCACATCATTATACATACCTGTACAAAGTTTGAATTGGATCACTTCAGCCGTTCTCAAGTTATAGACAAATAACAGAATTTGACCTTTGACCTTTGACCTCGTCACCCCAAGTTCTAATTATTGAATCTTTACATCATTATACATACCTGCACCAAGTTTGAATTAAATCACTTCAGTGGTTCTCAAATTATAGACCCATTATGGACTTTGACCTTTGCCCCCAAAATCTAATCAGTTAATCTTTACGTCATTATACTGTTACGGGGTCCTCCCCTATCCCCTGGTCTCGGTAAACCTCCGAACCCTGAGAGGGTCCCCGGCAGAAAGATATGTTATCCTTGGTTGAAATCAATCAAATCAAATAATGAAACCACACCAAGGGTTATGAACAAACAATAATATATTATAAATCACACCGGAATCACGACACAAACAATAATAACAATTCGCCCTACAATCACTATTTTAAGATGGTACCACCTTATCTAGTCCTTTAACCCAAACTCACAGCACTCCCCCAATGTCTCTGCACCCCTCCAAGGCGAAGTCGATTCGCTCCAGCGATCGTTGGATCAATGTCCGATCACAATCAATTGAGGCGTGGACGATCGAAGCAACCCATAGGTCACGTGGTCCAACACCCAGCACAATAGCGGTGGAATGGGAAACCTCCCAAAGACGCGCTCCGACGCACACATTTGCGGTTCAATCAGTGAGTCTCCTTATAATCCTCAAAAGCCACTTTCTTGCACAGCCGTCCCCGGCAACCCACCGGGGAATATTGCCCGGCCGACGCGACAAAAACCTTTTCACTGAAGGTAGCGCACGTGGCGAAATGGCGGACGGCTTTCACTCGAGCCGGGGCTTTGAGGCAAGGATACTCCGGAACCTCAATGCAGATACCCGACTACCCAGGCTCCACAGCACTCCGGCGATATCACCTATCGCACGAACTTCCTTTCATGGACGCAAAGTTCACTCGCACTGTACGCTCGGACCGCTCGGTCCGGAGCTTCCACAAAAACGTCTTTTCACGATCTCCTCACGCCTCTTCTTCTTCGCTCCACCTCTTCCGGTGCCCTATCCGATTTCCGGCATCATTTTTGTCATGAGCGCTTTTAAACCTTTTAACCACAATAACCCTTACTGAGAACCAACAATAATAATAATACCAACAATAATTAGGGCCGAATCCATAACAATACATACCTGGACCAAGTTTGAATTAGAACACTTCAGCCGTTCTCAAGTTAGACATCTTACAGACTTTCACCTTTGACCTCTTGACCCCAAAAACGAATCAGTTCATCTTTACATCATTCTACATATGTTTACCAAATTTGGTCAGAATCCCATCACTGGTTCACAACGTTATTGCGGTAACAGGATTTTCACCGAACATGACCGTTGACCTTTGACCCCAAAATATAATCAGTTCATCTTTACCTCAAAATACATACCTGCACCAAGTTTGAATAAGATCCCTTCAGCTGTTCTCAAGTTATCGCGGTAATGAAAACCTATCATGGACTGACGGACAGCCGGACGGACAACCTGAAAACATAATGCCTCCGTCGACTTCGTCAACAGAGGCATAAAAAAACAACAGGAGTAGCAAAACCCTCATCTAGGCACTCTTCACAGATTGAGGAGCTGCTGGCATCTTGAGGAAGCATCTTGCTAGCACTTTGATCAGAAAAGAATACGCGTGCTGAACATGCATTGAAAATCCGACGAATGAAAAGGTGGTCAGTCCCATTTCAGTGCAGCTGTTTTATCCAAGGCAAAGCTCTGCGAAGTAACGTCGAGGATAAAAAGTGAAACCCAAACTTTGCAAACAGGTGATTGAACGACCACAAGAGGAAAAGTGGGGTAATGGCAAAAACAAGCCGATACAACGACGAACCCAACACCCTCCTTGGGATCAGGCCTTCACGGCTCATGCGTACTTACTACTTATGGTCATGAGATCGCGTCACACATGGCCCATGATCAAAAGGAAACGATCGGTTCTGACCTGGGCTCGGAACAACTCAGAATGATTCCACTTCTTGGAATGGAATGATTTCCAGTATAAACGGGACACAATGCAGTAAACCAAGAAAGTCTCAAAACATTCCATATGCTACCGGATTGCCGGTAAACACTCAGGCGACTCAGTGTGAGGTACCTGAAGGGAGGGATAATCTTCCTGCTCTTCCTTGTCGAAATTTGATACTAGCCCACAAAACATTCCCAGCCCTCAGGTCAACTTGAAAAAAGCACTAAAGAGCCACCAATGAAAGGAAAGTGTTTTCGTACAAAATCGGCCTAAAAACAACGACCAATAATGGTTTGATGCAAACCTGCAACCAGGACAAACCACTCTACCAGGAGGTACAATCACAATAAGCAATATGAATAGCAGGATACGAATGGGAACTTGCTTACCTGTCCGAGCCGTTCCAAGCACACTCAAACTTGTCGAAGATGCAATCATTTTCATAAAGCGAGCAAAGCTTGCTCCGTAAGTATTCATGAACCTACAATGTGAGCAAAAAGATAATGGGTGTAAAATCAAAAGTGTAACAAAGACAAACAAACGGCACAAAGAAATCCAAGGACAAGTTTCAGGGAATTTTGAATTATAATAATTGTGAGCTGCCACCATTGGAAGACGTACGGTAAGCATTTGTTCTCTCCAGGGCAAAATGTGACTTGTACTGTATTGAGAAATGGTGTTGAAGAAATGGAAATATTTGAAGCCTGGTGTTGGCTTAGCGGTTAGGGTGCCGGCTTGGGATCCTGAATCCCGGTCGATCGCTGAATTAACACCAGGGGGGTTGACTCAGTCTGTCATCCTTCCGAGGTCGGCAAATTGAGTACCAGCTTGCTGGGATGAATGATCACGGTGTGTACCCCGATTTAGAATAGGTACACCGTATCCCTGCGCATCGTAAGAGCGTGACCAAGGGTTGGCGTCAGGAAGGGCATCTGGCCATAAAAACATTGCCTCAAACAGGGAACCATGATTGTCATGGGGCCCACAAGGCTAACCCCTGCTCTAGCGGGGAAAATGGCCTTAAAACAACGATCATTCGTTCATATATATATATATATATATATATATATATATATATATATATATATATATATGAATGAATGAATGATCGTTTTAAGGCCATTTTCCCCGATATATATAATATATATAATATATATATATAATATATATATATATATATATATATATATATATATATATATATATATATATATATATATATGTATGTATATATATATATATGTATATATATATATGTATATGTATGTATGTATGTATGTATATATATATATATATATATGTATATATGTATATATATATATATATATATATATATATATATATATATATATATATATATATATATATATATATATATATATATATATATATATATATATATATATATATATATTAGGGTGGTGCTCAAAATAATTTTTTTTTAATATTTACTGGGACATGGCTTTATGTTGTTCCTTTTGTTCCAAAATGAAAAGACACCAAATATGAAAGCAATCTGATTTTATTTAGGGGTGCCACATCAGCCTTCAAACTAAAGGTGTCTACAAAACTTTTCTATATATGGATCGAAAGCAAAACCAGAAGTTTGTTTTATGAAAATCCACCCTCCACTCACTTTCTTTGTATTCTAGCAAACACAAGTTACAATAGCTGCACAAATAGCACTATATTGCTATGAAAACTCAAATTCAATGATAACAATCCAAATGTTCAGTTCATAAAATGAAGAGACACCATATCACATAATATTAAAAAACCCAAATATAATGAGAAATGTAACTCCTATTTATGGGCCTGTTTCACCACTGTTGCCTTCTTGGCATCGGGGTACATCTTCCTGTGAGCAGCAACAACTTGGAGCAGAGCTTGCTTTTGCTCTTCATCCTTTGTAAGGAGCTTATTGTAGTCTTGTATCAATGCGACACCCCTTTCTGCCCTGTCGTTCACCACGACTAAGCCACTGGCGGCTTTCTTTGCTTCCTGAAAGCTGGTTTCTTGCTCCCATGAACCAGGATCCTTATCCATCCAATCAGTTGGGGTCCCTAGGATGCTGAAGAAATGCTTGGTGTGTTTTGTTATGAGGCCAGCGATTGACAGGGCGGTTCCTCGTTTGATAGCTGGTCTCTTTGGAGAGGGGTTTTCACCGTCATTTTTCAATGCTTCAATCATATTGATCTTGCTTTCTTTGTCAATTCTGGTGTCAAAGAATGCAAATGCCACTAGTACTGGGCTCATGTACCACGTGTGGCGGCCAAGTGCCTTCAAGGCTGCCTGAGCCATCTTCTGATTGATTTGTTCAAACTTTTCCAACTTCTTGAAGAGGTTAATGTCATTCAGGGGAGCCTCAATAGCTTGTGGAGCCCGAAACCAAGCCTGTACATACACAAGGCAGACAAAAATGTTGAAGGCTCGGAGTTCTCTCGCCTCTCGAAGTGTCAAGTGGAACTCTGACCGAAACATGAACACCTGTAGTGAATATAGTGCTTTTGCCATCCATCTGGCTCTGTGCATTGCTCCTGGAGCCATGATCCGGATTCCACGAGGTGGGATTCCTCCCATGTAGATGACAGTCAGTTCTAGGAGTTCACGATAATCATCTCGTGGCTGCTGATCTTTCAAACACACAAGAGCAAATTCCAGAGCTTCATCCATCATGTCATTGTTCTGTGCAAACTCAGCTGCCGTATCAGGATCTGTGAATCCATTTTTTGGTTGGTGATGGGCAATGGACGGCCACTTCGCCTGAAACCGCTTAAAAAGCTGGATGTCAGGGCCTGATGAAGGACCGAAAAGAGTGGTGAAAACATCTCCCAGAATGATTTCGTGCGCATGATGGCGGCAAGCCAAATGAAGTAGTTCAGTCTGTAGCTTCTTTTCAATGAGGACAGCAGCCCCTCCACGAACACCTGAATTGCTGGCCGTTGTGTCAAAAGACAAAGCCTTCACCTTGCCCACAAGGTTCCAGCTCTTCAGTGTGTCCACTACAGCGGTTGCCATAGCTTCTCCTCCCCCGTCAGGTAACTTGGGAACATTCAACAGCTGCTCCATTCCATGGTACTGGTTGGACACAAGGATTGGAAGACGATCCACCTTCACATGCACAAAATCTCCAGTGACATCGGGAAGAAGCTTTCCATCCCAATGGACCACTAAAGGACCCTGCACATTATGATGAAATGCTTCTTTTATTTCGTCCATGGTTTTGCATCGATGCATCATGCGATTCCGCCGCACTGTCCATCGGTTCAGTGCCAGCTCTGCAGGATCCCATCCTACTGCTCTACAAATGGATGCCAAGTTGTGGACAGCCATTCGGTCACTTGTTTTCGTACGATCCAAAGAAGCTGCGACTTCAGGAGTGACAATGTTGATAGGCCTTCTTTTCTTGGGACGAGATATCCCACCATCAGATGATGAAGAACCAGCCTGTGCCGTGGTCTCAGAGTCAGAGTCTGAGTCTGTGACTTCCATAGCAGTAGCACCCTTCATGACCATTTCCTGTCTCTTATTTTCCTTCTCTGCCTTAGTCTTCTCTAAAATCCATTCTTCTCTAAAATTCTCCTTTTCTTCCCTTTCTTTCTTTCGCTTCGTTTTTGCTTCCAACACAGTGTCTACAGATCCCATTGAAGCCTTCCTCTCTGAGAATTGATCGTGAAGAAACTTCCTGTCCTCGGGGTTGGTGATTATGGCCTCCGAATCTGCATGCCTAAGATCAAACGTCTTCTCCAAGGAGGACTTGAAGGATGCTTCCTTTTTCTCTTGGGTCGCACCACCCCGCTTTGCACCTTTTTGGAGGCTCCTCCATTCTTCATATAGCCTCTCCAAACGATGGATGCAGTGCTGCTTCGTCGTTGTAGGTAGGTGAGCTTTTTCCCAGAACTTCACAACCTCTTCAATGGTGAGGGTTGCACTCTCCCGGGCAGTGCGATTCTCCTTCTTCAGGTGATGGAAAAACAGGACAAGAGATTGATGCACAGTCGGGAGCTTGGCACCTTTGATGGCATCTCCAGAAGTGGACCCAATGAGATACACATTATCCTGAGCCCGAGTTTGCAATGAAACACTGGTACTAGCACATGCCATATCTGCAAAATAAGCAAGAATGTGGGTAAAATCCTGTTAATTCTTACTCCACAGGGTCACTCTCTACAAAAGAGCCACAGTCAATAAGTTAGGCCTACATATTACACACTAAAAAAGCGTACCCCTGACCCCGGGAACCTGTACAAAACATGCATGAAAATTGCCCAGATAGTGATCATAGGAAGTCTCAAAACTGTATGTATAATATATTGTATATAACTATATATATAATGTATAATGTGTATTTATGTATATTTATTATTTAATGTATATTTACTATATATTTATTTTTAATATTACATTTAATGTATATATATAATTATGTATTTATTTTGTGTATATACAGCCCAAAAAATGGGAATTCCTATTTTTGCATGGGGGAAAATTCATCACTGATGTGGCACCCCTAAATATTATTGGATTCCATTCAAATTTGGTGTGGTTTCCTTTGACACCAAAAGGAACAAAAATAGACCATGTCCCGGAGAAAATCTGCATTTTGATTTTTTGAAGCCCACCCTAATATATATATATATATATATGTATGTATGTATGTATGTATATATATATATATATGTATATATGTATGTATGTATATATATATATGTATATATATATATATATATATATATATATATATATATATATATATATATATATATATATATATATATATATACACACGCCTGCCTATCGATGCTGTGGGCAGGTTACCCTCATAGCACTGTCTCAACCTAAGAAGCCACCTGGTCTGCCAGCAAATCTGTGCCCATAGTGCTCCTGAACAGCATCCAGAAGATCCTCACTGTGACATTGTGCCACATGCAAGACAAGATTGACCAATTCACCGGAGAC
Organism: Myxine glutinosa; assembly: GCF_964187855.1. NCBI lineage: Eukaryota > Metazoa > Chordata > Myxini > Myxiniformes > Myxinidae > Myxine > Myxine glutinosa. Next base: position 68,879,214 of record NC_136263.1, read on the forward strand.
TGCCAGAGTGGCTCTAAACGCGAGCGCATTTGCACTGACATTGTTTGGGATCAATGCATACTGGTGTCTGTGGTCATGCCCAAACATTGGGACTTCCATAAAATTGGAATAGACATGCCATGGGCCTTTGACACCATGAAGCGATCAAAGATCCCTGATGTGCTCTATATCTAGCTGACTGTAATGACGACGAGCTGGATCTAGTGAGACAGATACTGGCAGACATCAAAATGAGGGTGGGCATCAAGATAGAGTGCTCTGCCGAATTCCAAACCTCAATTGGGAGTGGTCCTCATCTGGGACTGTGTGCAAGGAATTAAAGTATTCTCCTAAGGGGCAGAGAGCATCATGTGACTGCAAGCAGATTATGGGACTCAGCATTGTTTACATCAACACTCTGCAGGTGTGTGTGCTTTTTTTGAATAACCCAATCTCATGAACATTCCCTGTATCAATCCATATAAAAATACCCTAAGGGTCGAGAGGGATCTGTCATTTTGGAGCTAAAGGCTTTTCCCTTATGTCCTCACCCCCTGCAAACCTCCCAGTTGGACACTGGATATGGTCAAATGGTGCAAAACACTCTTCGATTTTCCCATCGCCATCGTCTTTGGCGTCCACATCACTAAGAATGCCAACTTTGCTTCTCCAGGTCTTCATGCCCTGCCAGTGCGCTGAGCAACAGTGTACCATGTCATAGCGAACTTTGCTTCTCTAGGGTATGTCCGATCTTCTCTTCTATAGGTCTTCTTCTTCTTTTCTTTTTCTATATAATAATCTTTCTTATCTATATAATAATAATAATACGCCGGACATGGGATGTTGTCCATTGGTGCAAAGCATTTTTTGATTTGGACGGCCCTCAAACCCCAAAGACTCTACGTTCGGATGCAGGATGTCGTCCCATGGTGCAAACCACTTTGAATTTCCCATTGCAGTCATTCTCGGCATCCACATCACGAAGAATGCCAACTTTGCTTCTCCGAGGAGAGGGTGTATGATCTTCTTTTCTCTTTTATCTATATGATAATACGCTAAGGATTTTCTGTCGTTGTATTTTTACCATGGGCTTCTGCTACTGTAAATAATATTTTTGTAAGGAGCTTTATCACAAATTTTTTTACATGGCAGATGAGGCAAGACAATACAAGTTAAGAGGACTAACCTGGTAAGTCTCAATAGGGCGGTTCTCCATGTTAAGGTCCCAGACCTTTATAGAGAGGTAGTCGCGCGTCATCATATAGCGCCCGCTGTGGCTGAACTTTACATCTGAAATTGACGAGATGATCTCAGAGAAGAAGGACCGATTACTTGGATCTTCAGGCTCTTCAAAAACTGTTGAGAAAGGTACATCAAAGTCTTAGAATGAAACAATATTGGACAACTCACAAAAAACAATCATGTAGAATGTAGATCAAAGTTTCTTTCAGCGTAGCAATTTAGTAACTTATAGCCGATAAATTGTAGTTTGGCCAAATACAAATAAAAACGATGCACTTTTCAAATGTAAGCATGCTAACCTAATCGGCACTTTGTCCAGAACAAATACCTCGTTGTCTATAAATCAATCTATCAAATTATTATATAAAGCACCTTTCATTTAGAAGCAAAACATTCTTCAAAGTTCCGTACACAGAAGGAAGAGGTAAGAAAAATAATAAAAAACAGATAATTCGACACCGCGACGTCGACCGATAGATATTCCTCCGCCTACTTACTCTAACTTTGACCTAAAACCAAAAGACCATTTGACACGATTTCTAATCTGTACAAATGTATCATGGTACATGTACTTAGTCGAGTTTAAATGCCGTAGCCAATGGTATGACATTAACAGGAGATTCAACGTGACTTCTGACCCATGACCTTTTTGTAACAAATCATCTACCATTACAAATAATTTTGTAAAGTTTGACTAAAATCCCTTCAGCTGTTCTCCAGTAACACACCTTTAACCGACATGACCTCTGAACTTTGACCTCGATGTCAAAATCTCATCAGTTCATCTTTGCATCATAAAACATATCTATACCAAGTTTGGTCAAAATCCCATTGCTGGTTCACAAGTTAGCGTGGTAACAGAATGTTTACCAAACGGGACCTCTGACCTCTTGACATCATAATCTTAGCTGTTTATCATGACATCATTAAATGTACTTCCAGTCAAATTTGATTGAGATCCCTTCAGCAGTTCTTAAAGGGGAACCCAAACACAATTTTTTCTTAAAAACCATTGAAAATCATCAACCATGGTCTAATTTGAAGGGATTTTTTTTTTGCCAATCACAAAGTGTCGAAAACAGTCCAAAAGTGTCGATTTTCGATTTTGCTCCCACAAGATGAACCCACCTTGATACAAATAGCGGTTTACATAGAAAAAAAAGTGCATGTTGATCTCGGATTCAGATACCGATTCCTCCGTCATTCGCAACTCTGATTTCTCAGTATGTTGAAACTGATCAGTGGGATTTTGAAGAAACTATTGAAGACAAAATTTGTGATGGGAACCGTTTTGGGGGATTTGGGGAGCCTTATAATTTCCAGCCTGATGCGAGCGATTCAGCCAAAGTTGGTGTTAGTGAAGATGGTGGTGTTAGTAGTGCAGATGAAACTTCCAGTCGCATGTTCACTACAGATTGGTAGGTTATATATTTCCGTTCAATAGACAGTTTATCAGGGATTTTGTATCAACTGATAAATCAGTTATATTACTCAAGAAGAGAGATGGCATGATGTAGCAAGGACACAACACAGCACAGCACAGCACGACAGGACATAGCACGAACACGACACAGCACCGCACGGACACGGCACAGCACAGATATGACATAACACGGACACGACACGACAGCGCAGACACGACATAGCACAGACATGGCACGGCACGGACACAGCACGACACGGCACGGACACAGCACGACACGGCACGGCACGGGCGCGGCACGGCACGGATATGACAACACGGACACGACCCGACACAGCACAGATATGACAACACGGACACGACCCAACACAGCACAGCACGGACACTGCACGGCACAGACGCGGCACAGCACGGACATGACATAGCATGGACACGACACAGCACAGCACGGACACGATATAGCATGCATACGACAGAACACCATGGACACGGCACAGCACAACACTGACACGGCACAGCACAACACTGACACAGTATGGCACAGCACAACAGTGACACGGCACGACACAGCACGGACATGACAGCATGGACACGGCACAGCACTGACAAGGCACAGCACGGACACGGCACAGCACTGACAAGGCACAGCACTGACAAGGCACAGCACTGACATGACACAGCACGGATACGACAGCACGGACATGACACAGCACGGACACGACACAGCACGGACACGACACAGCACGGACACGACAGCACGCACAGGACAGCACGGACACGACACAGCACGGACACGACACAGCACGGACACGACACAGCACGGACATGACACAGCACGGACAAGACACAGCACAGCACGGACACGACATGACACAGCACGGACACGACACAGCACAGCACGGGCACAGCATAGCAAAGCAAAGCACGGACTAGAGACACAGCAGGGACATGACACAGCACAGCACAGACACGGCACAGCACGGACACGGCACAGCACGGACACAACACAGCATGGGCACCACTCAGGCACACTCGGACACCACCAACCAAATGAGCGACAAATGCTTTGTCCCTCAAGATCATCCCATTTCATACTTTCCCAGGACGCCATTTGTGTCTGTGGCTGAGCTGTGTCATATCCGTGCCATGCTAATGTTCCCACCCCAGTGGAAGGGGAAGACAGGGGTGGTGGCAAGGTGAGATTGGTCGCCAGCAGGCCAACAAAGGTGTTTGATTCATCGATTCATCATCGCAACAGACAGTTCAGCAAAATCTTCGCAACAGTTCAGCAAAATCGCCCATGTCCATGTGCTGGTAGCTCGGTAGAGATGATGTTACAGTTTTGAGCGATGGCTGTTTCTTCTGATTAATCGTGGTGGATAACCACAAGATCTATAGCCATCTCTGTTTTTCATAACAGTGCTATGTAAAATGTTCCGAGCACAAAAGCGAACATCTTATAGGCCCGATCCACACTTGGGTATTTTGGACAAACCTCGTACAATTTCTGGCAACCCTCGGATCTTTTGGCCATGGGTGTAGCATAAAACCATCTCGGTTTGTATTACTACAATCACCAAGGATGCATCAACCCAGCGTATTTGTAGAAATTCAAAAATTATTCACCGTTAGAGTTAACTCATACCACGATGTAACTCGTAGACAGTATGGATTTGGGAGTTGTCTTCATAGTGCGACGTCAAGGCTAATCCTGAATTAGAAGAAGATTTTGACTTTTAAACGCAAAATTACCTGCTTTATAAATCGCAAATGGGAAAAAGACATATCTATTTTGTAGGGTATCAAGGGATAGATTAGCATCGAGGTAGTTTGAGCTTTTCCGTTCCCCTTTAAGTTATCGCGGTAATGAAAACCTATCATGGATGAATGACAACCCAAAAACGTAATGCTTCTGGTGATACATAATGCCTCACTCAAAGACACAGCACCACTACAATACAATAGCTTTTCGTTTTCCTTGAATCATTAATAACTTGTATGCAAATTAGCTGACAGACACATGCACAAGCACAAGCACACGCACACACTTATTTTATTGAGGAAGGAATTAGGTCCACAATGACACCGACATGAGGAAGTATAGAAATAGAGATCAGACCTGATTATTCCACATGTTTTACTATCTGGGATTGAATCTTTTTCAGGATGAATGAGGGACCAAGGTCAAGCAGGCATGAGTTTGACAAAGTTCATAAACATCCCTTTTCTTAAAAGAGGGAGAAATCCAGAGTTGTACAAAACAGCACATCATCAGGTCCAGTTTTGCTAGTTTGCATACTTCTGTGACTCACTGGGACTGACACAATCTGTCAATTTCCCGACCCGGATCTCAGTCAACGGAGCATCTTCTCTTCTGGACTTGGTTATGACTAACTTCCCTGAAAATGTCTGCTGCTCTTCTTCTGCTCCAATCGGCTCTTCTGATCATGTGCTTGTTAAAGTGGACATCTCTCTGACCATTCTCAGAGAGCCTCCTCAGCTTCGATGAGTCTGGCATTTCACTCAGGCCAACTGGCACGGTCTTCAAGCAGCCATCAATCATCTGGACTGGTCTCCCATCTCTACCGCCTCTGACATCAACTCATCCTGGGAATTCTTCCAAAGTAAATTGCTCTCTCTCATGCACAGATTTATCCCATCTCGTCTTCAGTTGTCATACCCTTCCTCCCGTCCATGGTACACGGAATCTTGTGGTGAGGCTGTTGCCCAGAAACAACTTGCTTTCGTCTCCTGGAAAGCAAATCCAACGGAAGGAAATCTCATTTCCTTTCACAAAGCCCGAAACAAGTGTGTGCCCACCCTCAGGAGAGCCAGGAAACAATATCTCTCCGTTATCAGGACCGAACTCTCTTATCTGTCTCCCTCTTCCAAATCCTGGTGGCGACTGGTCAAATCTGTTTCTGGTGTTTGTTCCCCATCCATCCCCTCCCTCACCTCAAATGGCCACAGGGCTGACTCCGCACGTGAAAAAGCTGAATGCCTCAACTCTGTGTTTGCCTCTAAATCTTGTGTCCCAAACCCATCCCTCTCTGTACCCACCGTACCCAGTCGTACCCAGCTGCTCCTGGACTCTGTGTCTTTTCCTCCTGACAAGGTGGAAAAGTTTCTGTCAACCCTCGACTCTGATTCTGCAACTGGACCTGACGGCATCAGCCCACGGGTCCTAAAATCTTGTTCTTCCGCTCTTTCACTCCCTCTCTCTGTTCTCTTCACCCTCTCTTTTGCTCAAGGTCATCTTCCATCTGCTTGGAAATCTGCCAACATCACTGCTTTGCACAAAAAGGTGCAAAAACAGATCCCAGCAACTACAGACCAATCAGCCTTCTCCCAATTATCAGCAAAGTCATGGAATCCATCATTGCTTCAGATATGAAATCTTTCCTCTTCTCCAATGGCTTGATCTCTGATCATCAATTTGGTTTCAGACCTGGTCACTCTACTCTGGACAGTGGACATGCTGCTTCTGCTTTCTCAACAATGGATGGAGGTCCTCAATGCCAAACAGGAAATTAGAGCAGTCTCCCTTGACATATCACGTGCCTTCGATACGGTCTGGCACCCCGCTCTGCTCACCAAACTCTCCTCTTTTGGTATCCATTGAAATCTCCACGCATGGCTGGCGGACCTCCTCTCTAGTCGTAGTCAACGTGTGGCCCTGAATGGGTTTCTCTAATCTCCTCTTCCTGTTCAGGCTGGAGTTCCCCAAGGCAGTGTTCTGGGCCCTGTGCTTTTTCTGGTCTTCATCAATGATCTCTCTGACTCTCTTGAAAATCCTCTCTATCTCTTTGCTGATGACTCTACTCTCTGTTGCTCCATTCTTCATCCCTCAGATCGGCAGTCTGCAGCCTCCTCACTCTCTGCAGACCTGGACAAAATCACAGACTGGGCAAACAAGTGGAACATGTCTTTCAATCCTGACAAATCTCACACTCTTACGATGTCTCTCCGAAAAGACCAACTGGACAACCCTCCCATCTACTTTCTCAACAATCCTCTCCAAGAAGTTCTGTCGCTCAAGCTTTTGGGTCTCACTATCTGCCATGATCTTTCCTGGGAAAACCACATTTCAAATCTGGCCTCCAAAGCCAGTCGCCGACTGGGCATCCTCCGTCGTGCGAAGTCCTTCCTTGGCACACCTGAGCTCCTCACCACATACAAGGCTTTCATCCAAGGCTTTCATCCGCAGCTCAATGGAATACTGCTCTCCCCTCTCGGCTGGTTCTCCTGCCTCACACCTAGCTCGTCTTCACGCTGTTGAAACCAAAGCATTCAGAATCATTGGAATCTCCCGCGATGAAGCTAACCGCAAGGGCCTCTCACTCACTCACCGCAGGCAGGTTGGTGGTCTTTCCGTCTTCTACCGACTCCTCTCTGGCCTTGCCCCCCCAGCTCTCTCTGGGCTCTGTCCCGCAAATATTCCTACAGGTCGCACAAGATCTGCCTGCAACCCTCTTATGGTTAAACTGCCAAAATCAAGACTCTCTGCTCACCTTGACTCCTTCATTCCTCTTTTCTCCCGCCTCTGGAACAAACTCCCTCACTCTCTTCAATCCCAATCCACCCTCCAGGTCTTTAAAACAGCTGTTCACCACCATCTCTTATCTTCCCCCATCCAAAACCTTGATCTTTTCTACCCCCGCTAATTTCACCCCAATTCCACTTTTTTGAAATACCAACTTCTGTGCTGGAAGTCCTTGGTGTCCTTGTGTTTTATACTTCTCCCTCCCCCACCCCCTACCCCCACCTCCTCCCCCCAAGCCCTCTCCCTTCCACACATCTCCCTGCTCTCAAATGTTGTTTGTGTGCTTCCCCTTCTCTCCCCATCTTGTCTTCCGCTCCCTCTTTTTATATATTTTGTTTGTCTGGTTGATTTGTTTGTGAAGTAAATGTTAGCTCTTTCACGAGCCTCGATTCAGTATACAAAAAAAATAAAAAAAATTAAAAATAGACGTATATATGGTCATCGTCAGCAGGGTGATGAATACTGATATTCAAAGCTTTCGTAAAAGTGTACTAAGTGGATGCAGAAAAATATAAAATAGAGGAACGGGAACATCCCTGGGGAGCACCGACCGATAGACGAATTGGGTATGATGAACAGCCAGAAAAGTTGACGTAGATCTGAGGATCTGATCGATAACATTTAAACAATTCCAAAGCAGATCTAAACATATAAAAACAGGAATTTAGTCAAGCAATAAATTATGGTGAATTGCGTCCATAATTGTAGAGATGTCGAGAACTTCTTTGCATCAAAGGGTCTACAAAAATAACCCTTCACATCAAAATGCGAATAACAAATTGCAAATAATCAGAAGAAGAAGACGAAGAGGAAGAAGAAGGAAACAAACATTCCACAAAAGCTTAGTGCCAAGCAAGAGCCACAACACAATCGTTCTACATTCAAAGCAATGGGATTTTACTAACTCACCGAGCAATTCAGCACGCACCAATTATAATTGTCCACAGTAAAGAGGCTTAAACTTCAAATTGCATATTTATTTTTACACTTTCTGTGGTAGATATCAAAGTGTGAGCAGAATAAGAATCTTTGACGAGACCAGGGTGCGCGATCCGTGGGGACGTAACGAAATGCTGAAGCAGTACTTAGGAACTTCCACTAAGCACCAGCCTTCTCGGAAGGTCCCCTGAAGGAGAGGAACGACCTGGGTAAAACATTACCAACTGTCAATTTTAATTTCGCCCATGGTGGTGAACCCGTGTTCGGTTAACTGTTGACCGCAGTTTAGGTTTTGGGTGGAGAAGGAACAAAAGAGAAGAGTATGAAGGTGAGCGGAAGTATTTCAAGGCAACATTAAAATGCATTTGGCGCATTATATTCTTGCTGGAGATACGAGCATGGCATATTAATTAAAAATATATATATATTTTTTTATTTTATTAAAATGCCATGCTCGTATCTCCAGCAAGAATATAATGCACCAAAAACAAAAAGATAATAAAAGTTGAAATAGAATGAGCTGGTAGAAACGTTAAATTTCAGTAGGAATCCATTGCAAGCAGTTAGCCAGATGGGTCACCAGAAGAATGAGCCACCTGGCCCTTGTGGGACACGGCAGTCACTGAGGGGCCATGAACCAAGGGGACATAAATGTCGGACCCTCCCACCCGGGGTCGTAAAAATGCAATGTAATACAGCCGGTGCACCTGTCGATCTTACAAATGCATCTGGTGGAGCTGCGAGAAATAAATAAATACTTTCAGCGTGTGCATGTCACCGCTAGTAATGGTTTCCCAAGGATGGAAGCCGCACACAAACTCGTGCCATTTCCATTCCAAACCCAGTTAGGCTGAGGAATTGTCCTGCAAGAACCAAGACTTTAGGGGTGTGAAGGGAGGGGTGGAGTCGGAATTTGACAAAAAAAACAAAAAACGATTTTTGAACGGTAGTCTTAAACAATGTCATGAATGGCAAAGTCGTACAGCCGAAGACACCAGAGTAGTGAGGTGCAAACAGTACAATAATCTCCAAACTCAAAGGGCTGCCTTTTGGAAAGGCACAAATTTCCATTCAAAAACGACATTACTGGCAGTATTTCCAAATAATCTTGGGTCAAAGGGGGAAATTGCATCCAATACATTTGGAGTGCCTGAAAGTAGATTAAAAGGGGTCAAAGGACAGTCGTTCCAGGGAAGGAAGCCATTTCTCCCCCGCAAACACGGTGAGAGGGACGATTCATCGCTCTCCAATTGCAGACGTGACAAACGGCCCAGGACCTGGCACCGCGAACATCAGCCGGTGATTCCAGCTTGCAGTAAAGGGCAAAGTATACATTACATAGATAAATCGGTAAAAGGTGTGGGGGACGGGAAGGGGGTTCAACACGTTTTGCCATTTTTGCAAAGTAAATGTGGAGATTGTCCTTAATCAGCCACCGTGGACTAATTGTATCAGAACTAGCAAGCAAAAGCCAACAACAGTCGAGATGCATTTATATACAAGGCCCGACATTGAAAGAGCCCAATGAAATAATGGTGATGTACAAGCAGTGCATTTCCTGCACAAGGTGGGGTGTATTCCAAAGGAAAAACAGAGCCCTTTTAGAGGTAAATGATCGAGTGATTAGTTAAAGGTTGGCCTGTTAGCATTCCCATATGAACGTCTGGCTCATGATGTAGGGAACGAACATTCAAGTCCTATTGGCTATTTATATCTGTTTTATTCATGTTAAATTATAAAATAACATTTTTGGGGGTGTCGGAGAAGGGGCGGATACGGTTGGACAGTTAGGAATGAACAAACAAGAAAGAGCAATCAGAGATTGCAGACTCTCGCCAGGAAATGTTTTTAGTGTTTTTGAGGCTTTTGTGTTAAAACAAATATGGCGGCTGAACCACATGACTGATGACGTCATCATTAAAAAAAAATAATTCTCCACCAATTTATCCCGAGATGACGCTCAAGAAATTTCATCCTGATCGGATGAATTTTTGTACTTGTTGAATTATGACGTCATAATGGAGGCACCTATTAGATAATCATTAACATATGTTATTCCCCATGGAGATTTCTTTACAATGAGCCATGTCTCAATTTTTTCTATGCAGCACTTTTGGAGATATAGAGGTGCAATTTTTTTTGTTTTTTTCCAAGATGCCACCTGTACCACGTGACCTATGACTTAATAATTATCATTTAAAAAAATTATACAGGAGGCGGGGCACCTATGGTGAAAATTTCCTGTCAATCGGATCAACGGTTGAAGAGAAAATCATATTTATTCTGTGCAAACAAACAAACGGACTCAAATGCAATACTCTCTCCTCTGGCGATGGTAACAATGATGGCACATACACCTTTTGACGAGAACCTCTCAAAGACATCACAATCATAACACAGGTATACAATCACTCATCCATTGCCAAGCTATGTACCATTCCTGTCAATATCCATATACCGTTCTATCCCCAATGCTTATACATACCTACCTAACTTAAATTTAAACCAACCATCTATCTATAATTCCAGTAATCTCTGTTTGTTTGTACGTTTGTACGTTTGTTTGTCTGTGACCGCTGTTTCTCGACAACCACGGGTCCGATATACTTTTAACTTGCCAGGTATATTGCTGGGGACCCGAGGATGTGCCTTTTCAAGGTTTCATATTAATCGGACAATTACTTACCGAGCTATGTCCAAAAAACGATTCAACCAATCAGAGAGCAGCGAACTATCGCGTGTGCCGAACGTGGCGGACACACTCTGCCTCGGATGGCACATTTGAGAGCGTATTCATTTATTTCACGTTTGCAAACTATGTTGGCGTTAAACTATGTTTTAAAACTAATAAAAACGAATTTGCGATTCATTCGCTTTCCTGCGCGTTTGTGCACGCGATGGCGATTTCTTTACCAAACTCCGGAAGCCGTTCGCTTTGGACCAAACCATTTCATGTAAATAGAGGGGGGGGGATATAATTTTAGATATAGATATAGTACGGGCAATGCCCTAGTTTATATAATACTGATAACACTGAGTACCTGCACTTCCTCTATCCTCAACCCACCACGTCCCGCCACCTGCACTACCCTCTACCCCTCACCTGCACTCCCTCAATCTTTGCCACCCCATACCATACCATCCCGGCACATGCTCTACCCTCACCCCATTGTGCATTCGCTCACCCACTCCCTCCCCCCCCTCCAAAAGTTGCACTCACTCCACCCATGGTGACTCGTCTCGTAACTTGCCCACGCATGACACGCGCCACAAAAATAAATGCATCAAAATTGAAAACATTATAGCTTGAAAGCCTACTCTTTAAATAAGTACAGTACAAGGCAAAATGCCTATGAGGATTGAAAAGGACGAGGAAACAGAGAGAAGCTCACGTTTGGAGTGATGATCACAAAGTGCTGCAGCACGCATGTCACACAGTCGCACCGTGCCTTTGCTGCTGCTGTATACAAATGTGTTGCAGTGGTTTGGATGGAACTCTGCAGCTGTGATCACCTCCGTTAACTCCTCCATGTTTGCCGGCTTTATGTCGACAATGTCTTGGTGAAGCGTACAAGGTCAAGGACTTTACAAAACAGATTGTAGCCGATGCATCAAAGCACAGTCCGAGGCCACCGGAATTGTGTGTGTGGGGGCATGGGGGAAGGGAGGGCAAGGGTGGTGGAGTGGGGGGGGGGAGGGGAGAGGGGGGAGAGGGAATGACAGGGGAAGGATTAGGTAAAAAAAAAATTCTTCCAAATGTTTCTATCCAGAGGTAAACAATCTTCTGAGGCAGAGCAGAGGAAGGGACTCTTAACCAAAGGAACTCAGAGGAAGGATACTGAAGCTTCGATCTGTGATCTCCAGGTTCCACAAGTTGATACGAAGGTCATCAGCAGACATGTACGTCTCTGCATCACTATTTACCGATATTGAGTTGATATGGTATGTGTGGGCATTAGCGAAAATCCTTCGTGGACTCGCCTCGACCATTAGCTCCATCGGCATCAATATCGGAACCTGACACATAAGCACGGTGGTTAATCTTGCAGTAGCTTTGCTACCTCAAGACTTGTTTTGTCTGCACCGATAAGAAGTGCTTGATGGTGGTGAACTACAAGAGGCGGGCGGGGCACCTATAGTCCCTAACCCTAACCCTAACATCATCAAAATAGCAACAATGGCAAGAAATTCATAACAATTCAAACATATTCATAACAATCATCCACATTCATAAGGAAAATAAGCAGCAGCAGTATTATTACCTCTGCCACCGAAGGTGAACGGAGGTAATGTTTTCACACCTGTCTGTCTATTTGTTTGTCTCTGAGCAGGATATCTGAAAAAAGCTGTGTACAGATTCAGATGAAATTTGGTGGACATGTTGTGTGTGTGTGAGAAGGGCGAATCAATTCGATTTTAGTGACTATCTGGATAAGGATAGTAGAGTTTTTAAGTGATTCTTCACCATTGAGAGATGGGGCTGAAAACTATATGTAGCACGATATCTCAAAAAGGTATGGACGGATTCAGGAGAAACTAGGTGGATGAGTCGGTTAGGTGACAAGAACAAGCCGATTAGATTTTGGTTCAGGCCCGGATCCAGATCCGGCCTATCAGTGGGATACGAAACACAAACTGTTCAGCCTGGTGGAGGTATGCACTATATCGAGTAGAGTTCTGGTGTTATGGAAACGTTTCCTTTTATCAAACCAGAATATGATAATTTCCAGTTTACCATTTTCCTCATTTTGTCTGTTGATCCATTTCCCAGTTCAAATCTTTCACGATCCTCAAGTTCAAAATATTAAAAGAAATCTTATTACAATTGCACAAAAAACTAGAACAATGCGACTGTGTCATCAATATGCCTCCACATAGTCCCACAACGGGTAGATGCCATCATTCTGCATGTGTATGGGTAGGGGATCACGTTTGTGAAGTTTTGTGTTGATCGGATAAGGTTCTTTTTTTTTTTTTTTTTTTTTTTTGTATACAAGATCGAGGCTCGTGAAAGAGCGAAAAGGTTCGTTTTTCTATCCAAGATGGCTGTCAAACCACGTGACATATGGCATCATCATTTTCAAACTATATGCAGCAGTGCTGTTAGATGATATTTGTAAAATTACGCATCAATAGGGTGAGCGGTTTCAGAGATATAATTCTTGAATATTTTCCTTCAATCCAATATGGCTGCCAAACCATGTGATCTATGATATCATCAATTTAATATTTCAATATCAATAGGTCATAGATCATGTGCATGCAATTTCAGATTTTTAGGATAAGGAATTCGATTAAAATATTTTTGGCTGGTATACCACTTCACCTATGATGACATCATTATCATGCTTTTGTTCCCCATTGGGAGTACTTGACAATGTGCCAAGTTTAAAATTTTTCCATTCAGTGGTTTCCGAGAAATAATGGCTTAATTATTTGCTTTTAATCCAAGATGGCTGCCATACCACGTGACCTATGACATCATAATTATCATAAAAACATTCTGCATGGGTGTCACTCCGACCCTGAAGGTTTCGTTTCAACGGCGACTTTGTCGGAGGAGGCATAAAAATGGAAGACTAATCGGGCCAACTTGGCCCAATTTTCATTTATTATCCCTCTAATTTAGATCGAATCATATTGACATGTAATTAGTGGAGCAAATATAAGCTCATTGCAAATGTGGTCCCATTTTGATATCAAATACTTTACTAGCGCCCACCCAGCGGGAATTTTTAAGCGGTGAAGCCTCTTCAATACTTACCTATGTCCTTCATTCCATCTGTCCGTCAAAAATGAAAAATAACCTTTCTATTCCACCGTGTTTAACTCTAAAGGGTTCGAAAGGGTAATTCTAATGGTTCTAAATGGTAATTCTAAGGGTAATTTTAATAGGTTCTAAATGGTAATTATAAAGGATAATTCTGAAGGATAATTCTAAAGAATAATTCCAAAGAATAATTCTAAATGATAATTCTCAAGGGTAATTCCAAAGGGTAATTCTAAAGGGTAATTCTAAAGGGTAATTCTAAAGGGTAATTCTAAAGGGTAATTCTAAAGGGTAATTCTAAAGGATAATTCCAAAGGATAATTCGAAAGGATAATTCCAAAGGATAATTCTAAAGGATAATTCTAAAGGATAAATCTAAAGGATAAATCTAAAGGATAATTCCAAAGGATAATTCGAAAGGATAATTCCAAAGAATAATTCTAAAGGATCATTCTAAAGGATAATTCTAAAGGATAATTCCAAAGGATTCTTTTAAAGGTTAATTCTAAAGGATAATTCTAAAGGATAATACAAAAGGATAATTCAAAAGGATTATTTCAAAGGATAATTCTAAAGGATAATTCTAAAGGATAATTCCAAAGGATTCTTTTAAAGGTTAATTCTAAAGGATAATTCTAAAGGATAATACAAAAGGATAATTCAAAAGGATTATTTCAAAGGATAATTCTAAAGGATAATTCTAAAGGATAATTCTAAATGATAATTCTAAATTATCATTTAGAATGGTGGTGGGGTGGCTATCTTTGTCAAAAACTCTCTTCCTCACTCTCCTTGCACTGCCCTCTTTCCTCCTCACCCACAGGAGTACCTCTGGTTACGGCTTCCTCTCCGCTCCCACCTTTTGTTCATATGTGTTCTGTACCGTCCCCCAAACAGTGATGACTCCATCTACATTTCACTGTCTGACAACATGGACCAACTTCTATCCACTCATCCCAACTCTCTCTTCCTCATATGTGGTGACTTCAACTGTCATCATGCCACCTGGTTGGGTGTGGGTTCCTCTCTCACCAGTCATGGCACCTCAGCAAAGGACTTCTGTGACTCACTGGGATTGACACAATCTGTCAATTTCCCGACCCGGATCTCAGCCAATGGAGTATCTTCTCTTCTAGACTTGGTTATGACAAACTTCCCTGCTAATGTCTGCTGCTCTTCTTCTGCTCCAATCGGTTCTTCTGATCATGTGCTTGTCAAAGTGGACATCTCTCTGGCCATTCTCAGAGAGCCTCCTCAGCGTCTACGAGTCTGGCATTTCACTCAGGCCGACTGGGACGGTCTTCAAGCAGCCATCAATCGTCTGGATTGGTCTCCCATCTCCACTGCCTCTGACATCAATTCTTCCTGGGAATTCTTCCAAAGCAAACTGATCTCTCTCATGCACAGATTTATCCCATCTCGCCTTCAGTTGTCTTACCCTTCCTCCCGTCCATGGTACACTGAATCTTGTGGTGAGGCAGTTGCCCTGAAACAACTTGCCTTTGCCTCTTGGAAGGCTAATCCAACTGAAGGCAATCTCAGTTCCTTCCACCAAGCTCGGAACAAGTGTGTGTCTACCCTCAGGAGTGCCAGGAAGCACTATCTCTCCTCACTCAAGAAAGAACTCTCAAACCTGTCTCCTTCCTCCAAATCCTGGTGGCGTCTGGTCAAATCCGTTTCTGGTGTTTGTTCCCCCTCCATCCCCTCCCTTACCTCAAATGGCCACACAGTTGACATCGCACGTGACAAAGCCGAATGCCTCAACTCTGTGTTCGCCTCAAAATCCTTAGTCCCAAACCCATCTCTCTCTGTTCCCACCTTTCCCAGTCGAACCCAACTGCTCCTGGACTCTGTGTCCTTCTCTCCTGACAAGGTGGAGGAGTTTTTGTCAAACCTCGACTCTGATTCTGCAACTGGACCAGACGGCATCAGCCCACGGGTCCTAAAATCCTGCTCTGCCGCTCTATCTCACCCTCTCTCTGTTCATTTCACCCTATCTTTTGCTCAAGGTCATCTGCCAGCATCCTGGAAATCAGCTAACATTACCGCTTTACACAAAAAAGGTGCAAAAACAGATCCTTGCAACTACAGACCAATCAGCCTGCTCCCAATTATCAGCAAAGTCATGGAATCCATCATTGCTTCGGATATGAAATCTTTCCTCTTCTCCAATGGCTTGATCTCTGATCATCAATTTGGTTTCAGACCAGGTCACTCTACTCTGGACATGCTGCTTCTGCTGTCTCAACAATGGATGGAGGTCCTCAATGCCAAACAGGAAATCAGAGCTGTCTCCCTTGACATATCACGGGCCTTTGATACGGTCTGGCACCCAGCTCTGCTCACCAAACTCTCCTCCTATGGTATCCATGGAAATCTCCATGCATGGCTTGCGGACTTCCTCTCTGGTCGTAGTCAACGTGTGGCCCTGAATGGATTTCTCTCATCTCCCCTTCCTGTTCAGGCTGGAGTTCCCCAAGGAAGTGTGCTGGGCCCTGTGCTTTTTCTGGTCTTTATCAATGATCTCTCCGACTCTCTGGAAAATCCTCTCTATCTCTTTGCTGATGACTCCACTCTCTGCCGCTCCATTCCTCTTCCCTCAGATCGGCAGTCTGCAGCCTCCTCACTCTCTGAAGACCTGGACAAAATCACAGACTGGTCAAACAAGTGGAACATGTCTTTCAATCCTGACAAATCTCACTCTCTTACTATGTCTCTCCAAAAAGATCGACTGGACAACCCTCCCATCTACTTTCTCAACAATCCTCTCCAAGAAGTTCTGTCGCTCAAGCTTTTGGGTCTCACTATCTGCCATGATCTTTCTTGGGAAAACCACATTTCCAAGCTGGTCTCCAAAGCCAGTCGCCGACTGGGCATCCTCCGTCGTGCGAAGTCCTTCCTCGGCACACCTGAGCTCCTCACCACATACAAGGCTTTCATCCGCAGCTCAATGGAATACTGTTCTCCCCTATGGGCTGGTGCTCCTGCCTCACACCTGGCTCGGCTTCACGCTGTTGAATCCAAAGCTTTCAAAATCATTGGAATCTCCCGCGATGAAGCTATCTCTGAGGGCCTTTCACTCACTCACCGCAGGCAGGTAGGTGGTCTTTCTGTCTTCTACCGACTCCTCTCCGGCCTTGCTCCCCCAGCTCTCTCTGTGCTCTGTCCCCCAAATATTCCTACAGGTCGCACAAGATCTGCCAGCAACCCTCTGATGGTTAAACTGCCGAAATCTCGGCTCTCTGCTCACCTTCACTCTTTCATTCCTCTTTTCTCACGCCTCTGGAACAAACTCCCACACTCCCTTCAATCCCTCTCCTCCCTCCAGGTCTTTAAAACAGCTGTTCACCACCATCTCTTATCTTCCCCCATCCAAAACCTTGATCTTTTCTACCCCCACTAATTCACCCCAGATCCACCTTGTTTGAAATTCCAACTTCTTTCCTGGAAATCCTGGCAGTGTCCATATGTTTATACCTCTCCCACCCCCCCCCCCCCCTTCACATGCCTCCCCCCCAAAGCCCTCTCCCTCCCACAGATCTCTCGATGTCTCCATGTCTCTCGGTCCCTGCTCTCAAATGTTGTGTTTGTGTCCATCCCCCTCTCTCCCCATCTTGTCTACCGCTCCCGATGTTATTTGTTTTATGTGTCTGTTTGTCTTTCTGTGTGATTAATGTTCGCTCTTTCACGAGCCTCGATCTTGTATACAAAAAAAACAAAAAAAAAGAAGAAAAAAAAAAAGATAATTCTAAAAGATAATTCTGAAGGATAATTCTAAAGGATAATTCTAAACGATAATTCTAAAGGATAATTCTAAAGGATAATTCCAAAGGATAATTCTAAAAGATAATTCCAAAGGATAATTCTAAAGGATAATTCCAAAGGATAATTCTAAAGGATAATTCCAAAGGATAATTCTAAAGGATAATTCCAAAGAATAATTCTAAAGGATAATTCGAAAGGATAATTCCAAAGGATTATTTTAAAGGTTAATTCTAAAGGATAATTCCAAAGGATAATTCAAAAGGATTATTTTAAAGGATAATTCTAAAGGGTAATTCTAAAGGATAATTATACAGGATAATTCGAAAGAATAATTCTAAAGGATAATTCCAAAGGATAATTCTAAAGGATAATTCCAAAGAATAATTCTAAAGGATAATTCGAAAGGATAATTCCAAAGGATTATTTTAAAGGTTAATTCTAAAGGATAATTCCAAAGGATAATTCAAAAGGATTATTTTAAAGGATAATTCTAAAGGGTAATTCTAAAGGATAATTATACAGGATAATTCTAAAGGATAATTCTAAATGATATAATTCGAAAGGATAATTCTAAAAGATAATTCTAAAAGATAATTCTAAAGGGGGTTTTTTTTTTTTTTTAACAAAGTTATGTTCCAAAAAGTGTTTTCTGCCTGCATGAGTTGCAGGGTGTTTCAGGTGCTAGGAATAAATGGCCTCGACTGAACTAAAGTATCATACTATAGTGTGTGTGTGTGTGTGTGTGTGTGTGTGTGTGTGTGTGTGTGTGTGTGGGTGTGTGTGTGTGTGTGTGTGTGTGTATGTATGTATATATATGTATGTATATATATATATATATATATATATATATATATATATATATATATATATATATATGTATGTATATATATATATATATATATATATATATATATATATATATATATATATATATATATATATATATATATATATATTACTTATATATATATCGATATCTATATCTATATCTATATATAGCTATATATAGCTACAGTGGGGAGAACAAGTATTTGATACACTGCCGATTTTGCAGGTTTTCCCACTTACAAAGCACGTAAAGGTCCGTAATTTTTATCATAGGTACACTTCAACTGTGGAAGACGGAATCTAAAACAAAAATCCTGAAAATCACATTGTATGATTTTTAAGTAATTAATTTGCATTTTATTGCATGAAATAAGTATTTGATCACCTACCAACCAGTAAGAATTCCGGCTCTCACAGACCTGTTAGTTTTTTCTTTAAGAAGCCCTCCCATTCTCCACTCATTACCTGTATTAACTGCACCTGTTTGAACTCGTTATCTGCATAAAAGACGTCTCCAGACCGTCTCCGACCACAAAGACCGCAAAGACCGACCGCAAAGCCGTCTCCAGACCTGTCCACACTCAATCAGACTCCAACCTCTCCACAATGGGCAAGACCAGAGAGCTGTCTAAGGACATCAGGGACAAATTTGTAGACTTGCACAAGGCTGGGATGGGCTACAGGACAATAGGCAAGCAGCTTGGTGAGAAGGCAACAACTGTTGGCGCAATTATTAGAAAATGGAAGAAGTTCAAGATGACAGTCAATCTCCCTCGGTCTGGGGCTCCATGCAAGATCTCACCTCGTGGAGCCTCAATGATCATGAGAAAGGTGAGGGATCAGCCCAGAACTACACGGCAGGACCTGGTCAATGACCTGAAGAGAGCTGGGACCACAGTATCAAAGAAAACCATAAGTAACACACTACGCCGTCATGGATTAAAATCCTGCAGCGCACGCAAGGTCCCTCTGCTCAAGCCAGCGCATGTCCAGGCCCGTCTGAAGTTTGCCAATGACCATCTGGATGATCCAGAGGAGGAATGGGAGAAGGTCATGTGGTCTGATGAGACCAAAATAGAGCTTTTTGGTTTAAACTCCACTCGCCGTGTTTGGAGGAAGAAGAAGGATGAGTACAACCCCAAGAACACCATCCCAACCGTGAAGCATGGAGGTGGAAACATCATTCTTTGGGGATTGCTTTTCTGCAAAGGGGACAGGACGACTGCACCGTATTGAGGGGAGGATGGATGGGGCCATGTATCGCGAGATCTTGGCCAACAATCTCTTCCCTCAATAAGAGCATTGAAGATGGGGCATGGCTGGGTCTTCCAGCATGACAACGACCCGAAACACACAGCCAGGGCAAATAAGGAGTGGCTCCGTACGAAGCATCTCAAGGTCCTGGAGTGGCCTAGCCAGTCTCCAGACCTGAACCCAATAGAAAATCTTTGGAGGGAGCTGAAAGTCTGTGTTGCGCAGCGACAGCCCCGAAACCTGAAGGATCTGGTGAAGATCTGTATGGAGGAGTGGGGCCAAAATCCCTGCTGCAGTGTGTGCAAACCTGGTTAAGAACTACAGGAAACGTCTGATCTCTGTAATTGCAAACAAAGGTTTCTGTACCAAATATTAAGTTCTGTTTTTCTGATGTATCAAATACTTATTTCATGCAATAAATGCAAATTAATTACTTAAAAATCATACAATGTGATTTTCAGGATTTTTGTTTTAGATTCCGTCTCCACAGTTGAAGTGTACCTATGATAAAAATTACAGACCTTGTCGTGCTTTGTAAGTGGGAAAACCTGCAAAATCGGCAGTGTATCAAATACTTGTGCTCCCCACTGTATATATAGATATAAAGCTATATATATATATATATATATATATATATATATATATATATATATATATATATATATATGTATGTATATATATATATATATATATATATATATATATATATATATATATATATATATATATTGTTGTGGATATGAGGATTGTGTTTTTTTATTGTGTTTTTTTTTATTATTATTGCTTTATTCTGGACCCTCCTGCCTCCAGTCTGTTGTATAAAGGTCAAAGGGCGTTCCCGTAGTTAATTCCATAAAGCATACACGAAGGACACCATATATCCCTGATCAATAGTTATATCCTTATTATGTGTATTAGTGTAAGGCTGTGTCTCCCATTAATTTAAATACTCCATTGCACCAAGTGAAATAAGAGTAGATCCCCTTTCATTCACATTCCCCTTCCAACAATATTGCCAACTGTTCCCTCCGCGACTCCATTCGCCACGAGGTCGGCTTGGAGAAGAAGGGGGAGGAGCTGCCGACTCCTGGGCGTGCCCGCCCATCGTCATCAAGGGCGGAGCCAGAGGGCCGTGCCGACCAATCAGGGCCGAGGCGATCCCACCGATGGGCGTGTCCTGGACACCAGCGGCTTGATCGCCTGAGGCGCTATATAGAGCGCGCGCGAAAGCCTGGAAGTTGTTGTTGGACTAAGCAAGAGAGGAAGTTGTTGGACTAAGCAAGAGAGGAAGTTGTTGGACTAAGCAAGAGAGGACTGAGTTGGATTAAGCAAGAGAGGAAGTTGTTGGACTGGGTTGGACTAAGAAAGAGAGAAGTGAGAAGGGGCGAAGCGAAACAAAGAGAGAAAGAGTCCTGGAGTTTGTGAGAGAGGAAGAGAGAACCCGTCACGCCAGACCCCCCACCAGCAGCGTTGGCTCCACCAGGCAGCTCCGACCCGTTACCCCGCGCACACCACAGGATCGGTGGCATCGGCGGCCGTCGAGGTCCAGCCCGACGTCCCGTGCGGGATCAAGCTCCAGCCAGCTCCATGCCTTCCTCCCCCTCCAGCCACCCACCTCCTGTCATTCCTGCCTGCAATTTCCCCATTCGTGTACGTGAGTTTGTTCTGTGTATCTTGTCCCTGGGTTAATTAAGCCTGTTTAGTGAAGCTAGTATTTTCACTGTGTCTTTCTGGTCCGTCCCACTTTCTGCTTTATTTTCTTATCTTTCCTTCTTCCTTGGTTTCTTTCAATCCTGTAAATAGTAATAAATAATAATCGTATTTCAAACCTTTTTGTCTCCTTCTTCTTCTTCACATCCGTGTCGCCTTTGTCTTTTCCCTATTGAATATCTGTGGCGCGATTTTGGCCAACGTTCAGGAATCGGGTTAGTCGGGGTAACTGTTCGGGGCGCGGCGGCCATCCGCTCGGCAAACAACATCCTAGCCGCGTCCGTAAAAATTGGTAGTCAGGAGTTGGGATTCGAACCTGGGACTAAATTTATTTAGCCCAAATTTTGGACACAATTGTACAATTGGCCGTAACAATTGGTGTCGGGAGCGAGATTGGACCCGAAGCGCACTTAACGCGCTCAAAATTACGAGCGGCCGAAACTTGTTTTGTTTTAGAAAAACCCGAACTTTGAAATCGCGCCATGGCTAGTCAAGGCGATCGGATGCAGGTGGGTGAGCTAGAAGAGGGGTTAGGGGTAACCCAGTACCAAAGGGAAGAAATGGTGGAGGAGAGCAATGGTGAGGTGGTTGAGGGAGTATCAGGCGCACAACATGGCGCCCTCGCGCACGTGGTTGGGGAGGCGCAAAATGGCGCCTCGTACGAGCGCGCGGTAGCAGAGCCCGCTGTACCAGCGGGCTTTAACATGCAGCCGTTTGACATGCAGCAGTTCATGGCACAGGTCGGCGAATATATGGCGGAGTCGAAGTGCGACAACGAAAAAAGAAGCAGGGAAATGAAAAAAATGGAAAACAGAATGATGGGGGTAATGAGGGACAAAGTGAGGGGTACCAATGCCCAAATTGGGAAGATAGACAGCAAATTGGAGGGGTTAGACAATAATTTTAAGGGGTTAGACAATAATTTTAAGGGGTTGGACAATAAATTTGCGGGGTTAGACAACGGGATAAAAGAGGTAAAGAATGGGTTAATGGGGCTAGAAGATAGGATGGAAGACAAATTGCGGGAGATAGGAGAGCAATCCGCCCGGGAAATCAAACGGATGGGGAACCAGATAGAGGAGGTGAAAATCGGGTTGGAAGGTAAACTGGATGCTCAGAGGGATGAATTAGAACAGATGAGGGCGGCATCTACCAAGGAGATGGGGGAGGAAGTAAGACGAGGTGTAAGCGAGGAGGTCTCGGGGGTACGCGAGGAGGGTAAAGCGAGGTGAGAAGCGTATGGAGAAAGAGGTGAGGAATAATACGGCAAAGTTACAAGGGGGCATAGAGGACCTGACGCAGGAGGTGGAACAGCTGACGGTGGGACAGACGGAGTTAGTGGAGCAGGTACAAAAGAATACTGCGGTACTAGGAGGGTTAAAGGCGACACAAAAAGAACTAAAAGACGACTTGATAGCGACGAAGAGGGAATGTCAGATGGTACGTGAGGGACTGACAACGAGGTTGGACGAGGTGACGGAGGTAATGGAGACAAAGGACCGGGAGGTGAGGACGCACATAGAAACGGTCAAGGTAGTGTTAGAGGACGAAATTGAGGAGACGCACCGGGAAATAAAAGAGGTGAAGCAAAAGTTAGAGGAAGTGGAAGAGGGGGTGAGTGAAATTAAGAAGAGATGGAGGGAAACTAAGAGGGAGATAAAGGAGGAGGTGATGGAATATGTACAAGGTCGGTGCTCAAATCGTGATGGTGTGCTCGCTAACCAAATAAAGAGTTTGCAGGTGGCGAAGGAGGTGCGGAGACGAGGTGTCGAGGTGAGTGGCGATATACGTGGAAATGTATATGATGTGAGGGGAGCTTCAGTCGGCTTGGGGGTTGATGTGGACCCGGGTGTACGCGAGAGGCCGTTGGTGAAGTGTGTGACAGGTACGGTGTGTGAAAGAGGAGGTGTGCGAGAATGTCCGACTCTGGGGTGTGTGAGGAAAAAGTGCGCGCCGAGGAATGAGTGTGCTGTCGAGAGTGAATTGGTCGTAGCGCATGTGCGAGGGGGCACATGGAAGCGCGGGATGGGGAGTGTTACAGAGGTTGTAACGAGAGAGTGCACACCTGTGGTGAGTGTTACGGAGAGTGTAACGGGAGAGTGTGTGCAAGAGGATGTGCGAGAAAGGTGTGTGACGGACGGGTGCATGAGGGAAGAGTGCGCTGGCAAGAGTAAGGGTGAATGCACGACCGAGTGTGGTGGTAAGAGTTGTGAGAGTGAAACGGAGCGTGAGTTGGTTGTGGCAGGTGAGAGAGGATGTACACCTGGAATGGAAGGATGCACACCTGGAATGGTAGAGCGCGTATGGGAATGCACACTGGAATTGGTAGTGAGGCACGTGATTGGCTGTGCAAGTGAGAGCACACCTGTGGTTGTCACAGAGGAGGTGACCGAGGAGGGGGTGCGAAGAGGTGTGTTGGTGAGGTGTGCGAACGACGAGTGTGTGCAAAGGTGTGCGGTGGTCAGGTGTGTGACAAAGTCTGTAAGCGGCATGAGTGTACCTGGGTGTGTCAGGGAAGGTGCAATGACAAAGAGCATGGAGACAGCTGGATGTATGAGCAAGGAACGGGCTGCGGGGTGTAAGCATGCGAATGGAGCATCGATGCTAACTGGGTTAGCGGTTAGAGCGACGTATAGCCGAATCGGGCCCTCGGTGCGCGCCGGGCAGCGTTGTGTGCCGTGGGGATCCGCGGCGGTTTCGAAAGAACCGCCGTGCGGGATTCACGCCAGGCCGCGCTCTGACCGGCCGCGTCCGTGCTCCGCTAAGCGGCACGGGCGGCCTGGTAGGAAGGGTCGTCATGGCGACCCCTTTTTGTTGAGGCGTTCCGGCAGGTCGAGATCGGTTCATTGGACGGCTCTGTGCCGAGATGGTGCGTGGGATCTCGGCCCGGGTAAGCCCCCGTCCCTGCACCGAATGCCGGACGCATCCAGCCGCCGGCACCAAGCAACCCGCATTCATTGCTCGGCTTTGCGAAGCCGAGCTTTGGAGATGAATTGGCGCACCGAGAGGCACTAGTGAGTAGACGTGTGACGAGGATAGTGTTTTGGACCCGAAATTAGAAAAACAAAATTTGATGATTGGCAAAGGATTGGCAGAGTGATGATTGGCAGATGATTAGTAGTGATTGGCAAATTTTTGATTGATTGCAATTTGGTGTGCAAAATTGATAGTAGAAGATACCCGATGTGATGGGATGGCAACTCTGCCATCTCTCACAGCGGGGGCAAAGGAGCAATAGACTTATGGGGTTGGCAGTGAAAACTAGCCCGGGAGGGTTAGGATAATGATAGGGATCTAGAGAAGATGACCTCAGGTAACGTTAAGGTTCGTTAGTGACAATGATACCTGTAGTGGGGACGCAGGTAGATTAGTTTGGATGATAATGACGTGGTATGTGCTTAGTTTAAAGGGAAGACGGGGAGCACTAAGTTAGCAGGGCAACAGGTAGTTCAGATGATGCCGTGTGTATGGTTAAAAGGTGTGATTGCACAGGTGTGCAACTGGACAGGTGTATGGAGCAGTGTGTGAGTGAGTGATTGTGATTGTGAGTTGTGCTGACCGAATGGTCCAGGAAGGAAGGAGGGTGCAGGTGGCACCAGGTGTGATTGCACAGGTGTGCAACAACAGGTGAATGAAGAACAGGTGTATGGAATAAATGGTCTGGAGTGTATGGAGTATTGGAATGGATGGTCGTGGAGTGAATATGGTGGAAACTGTGGAGTGGAGTGGATGGTGCGAAGGTGTGAATGGGGGAAGAATGGACCCCATCACGAATACCCGGGGAGGGTAGTGTAAGTGTTAGGTAGAGGGTACAGGTAAATTGTGGTTGGATATTGGCATCTGTGGTGCGTGGTGGAAGAATGGTATTTGGATGGGTGCATTAGTGTTGTGGAAATGGCTGGGCGTGTAGCCTGTTAGTGTGTGTAGTTGGTTGACACTCCGCCACTGTTAGGATGTCAGCCAGGTGAGGCCGCAGGTGGGCTCTGGGAGCCGGTAGAGTTGTTGTGGATGGGGCCCGAGGATCCGGAGGACGGACCCGGGTAGCCCAGTGCCAGAGGGCACCGAGGGGTGACAGAGCCAGGAGGGGCCTTCCCCAGTTAGATAGGTTAGGTGAGGAGCTAGGTAAGCTCGGGTGGCAACTACAGTGGTGGAGGTGTGCAGGTGGGTAGACCTGCTGGGAGAGCTGCACGACCCAGCCTGGAAATTGTGCAAGGGCACAGGGAGATGAATCGGGGGAGTGAGACCTCAAATTGAGAAGCACCACAGTTTGGTCAATGGGAATTGGTTTTTAGAACCCATCGTGTAAGTTGGCCAATGGATTGGCAGGGAAAGACCCCGGGTAGTGTAAAGTGTGTTAATGTCATTTAGAAGGTAGTTAGGATTAAGATCTCCTCGCACCATCTACATCCACTCACCTGAGGTGACGTAACTCCACACCATGCCATGTTTTATTATTTTTATTGTGCAGATGTTTGGATTGTGAGACGCATCATGACGTGGGTGTGACATTGTGCTGATGTTCCATCTCTTCCTCCTTATGAGGATTGATGACGAATTGGGTGTTGGCAAATTTTGGTTAGAGGGATTGTGGTGACGAATTTGGTGTAGGAGAGATATGGGGAAGACGTGACAGTAGTGACGAATTTGTAAATGTGTAGATTTTGTACATATGGGGTAAGGGCAAGGGTAGTGTAGGTGACAGGGGGGGGGGGGGGGTGACGTACGGTAGGGAGGAGCTTTCTCACTTCGCTCTCCGTACGCACTTCGCCTTGCATTGCCTTTATTGATGTGTACCCTTGTGACCTTACCCCTCGCTCATCTGTCTTTTCCCCCTTTTGTCTCCCACATGAGGACTGTGCACCACTGGGTGCCGAGGGGAGCGTGCGGGAGTCCGCCATTGTGCGCCCGGAACTCCCAGAACCAGCTGTCTGCATCGATGCACCACATTATGGACCACATGTCTGTGGCTGAGCACCACTTATGGACCCCATGGGTTGGGGCATGGCCCCTCTGCTGGAACCGGCCATGAAGACCCGAAATCTTGCTGGCGGACCTTGATCACAGGGCACCGATGCCCAACAGGTGAATCACACTAGTCGGCCCTGTGGGCCATAAATAAATAAAAATGGACACGTTGGGTGCATTTTATTATTGCAAATAGGCCGCCAGCAAAGAAGATGACATCAGGAAGATAGCAATAGCCAGCAGAGGGAGCCGAAGAGCAAGAGACCACCAGCAGGGTTTGTTTGGTTATTTTTATTGAGAACTGTGGTGACTGTGCACCGATTGGTGCTTGAGGGTGTATTTGTGCGTTGTGGGTGCTTTCATGGTGCATCGATGCAGGGCAGACTGTTTCCCCCCCCAAAAGAACAATCACAGGTCCTGGGTTGCGTATTGTAAATAAAGTAGAGTCGTTGTAAGTAATGCGCCCCCACCGTAAATGTATCGTTTGAAGACCATTCCGCAATTCGGTTAGCTGTGGGCGTGAGTCTGTTAGGTAGGGTGCAATGGAGCAGCGGGACATATTTATTTATGTTTTAAAACTGTCACACTCAGGGTCAGGTTAAATGTAGAGGGAACTACACCTACGTGCCACACTAAAAGTTAAGGTAAGAGGCCCGGCACGTGCCTAAGAGGAGGAGGGTGCAGTGTTGTGGATATGAGGCTTGTGTTTTTTTATTGTGTTTTTTTTATTATTATTGCTTTATTCTGGACCCTCCTGCCTCCAGTCTGTTGTATAAAGGTCAAAGGGCGTTCCCGTAATTAATTCCATAAAGCATACACGAAGGACACCATATATCCCTGTTCAATAGTTATATCCTTATTATGTGTATTAGTGTAAGGCTGTGTCTCCCATTAATTTAAATACTCCATTGCACCAAGTGAAATAAGAGTAGATCCCCTTTCATTCACATTCCCCTTCCAACAATTGCCAACTGTTCCCTCCGTGACTCCATTCGCCACGAGGTCGGCTTGGAGAAGAAGGGGGAGGAGCTGCCGACTCCTGGGCGTGCCCGCCCATCGTCATCAAGGGCGGAGCCAGAGGGCCGTGCCGACCAATCAGGGCCGAGGCGAGCCCACCGATGGGCGTGTCCTGGACACCAGCGGCTTGATCGCCTGAGGCGCTATATAGAGCGCGCGCGAAAGCCTGGAAGTTGTTGTTGGACTAAGCAAGAGAGGAAGTTGTTGGACTAAGCAAGAGAGGAAGATGTTGGACTAAGCAAGAGAGGACTGAGTTGGACTAAGCAAGAGAGGAAGTTGTTGGACTGGGTTGGACTAAGAAAGAGAGAGGAGAGAAGGGGCGAAGCGAAACAAAGAGAGAAAGAGTCCTGGAGTTTGTGAGAGAGGGAGAGAGAACCCGTCACGCCAGACCCCCCACCAGCAGCGTTGGCTCCACCAGGCAGCTCCGACCCGTTACCCCGCGCACACCACAGGATCGGTGGCATCGGCGGCCGTCGAGGCCACCGTTGTGTTTGGTACTCATCGTGATATTGTGTTAGTATCACGATGAGTACCAAACTCCATGATAGTACCACATCATGGTGTGGAGTGGTACTAACGGTGCAGGAATTGGAATGCGGGACCAATTCCTGCACCAACACCAACACATTTGCGCTCTTGGCAAACACACATCTCATCGATGTACCTTGACGAGAAAAGGCACATCCCCGCTTGCCAAACCCCACAACTTTGGTAGTCAAGCTCTCTCCATAACTGGCTCAGAGATTTCCATCATCTATCTATAATTCCATTAATCTCTGTGTGTATGTGTGTATGTGTGTATGTGTGTATGTGTGTTTGTATGTTTGTCTGTGACCGCTGTTTCTCGACAACCACGGGTCCGATATACTTTAAACTTGCCAGGTATATTGCTGGGGACCCGAGGATGTGCCTTTTCAAGGTTTGAAATTAATCGGACAAGTACTTACCGAGCTATGGCGATTTAGCCGTTCGCCGTTCGCTTTGGCGTTGCGAATGGACCAAACCATTGCATGTAAATAGAGGGGGGGGGGGGGGGTTCTGTGGTCGTTGCGAATGGACCAAACCATTCATGTAAATAGAGGGGGGGGGGGGGGGGTTCTGTGGTCGTTACTGCCACGTGGTTTCAAAGTTTTTTTTTGTTGTTGTTGTTTGCACGCATGTTTTTTTGCACCCACGTACGGGCACGCCCTAGGATGTTTACACACACACACCCCTACACAAAATTTTTTTTTTTTTTTTTTTGGCAAGGAACGGGCACCCACGTACGGGCACGTCCTAGCTTATATATAGTACGGGCATGCCCTAGTATCTATAATTCCAGTAATCTCTGTGTGTGTGTGTGTGTGTGTCTGTGTGTCTGTGTGTGTGTTTGTTTGTTTGTCTGTGACCGCTGTTTCTCGACAACCACGGGTCCGATATACTTGAAACTTGCCAGGTATATTGCTGGGGACCCGAGGATGTGCCTTTTCAAGGTTTGAAATTAATCGGACAAGTAGTTACCGAGCTATGTCCAAAAAACGATTCAACCAATCAGAGAGCAGCGAGCTATCACGTGTGCCGAACGTGCCGAACAGACTCTGCCTCGGACGGCACATTTGAGAGCGTATTCATTTATTTCACGTTGGCAAACTATGTTGCCGTTAAACTATGTTTTAAAACTAATTAAAACTAATTTGCGATTCATCGTAACTGCGATTTGCGACCTTCCGGACAGTGAAGACTGCACTTCCGGCAGCCAATCACAGAACGCGTTATTGCGTAGGCGTGGCCGATGTGAGAGCGAGCCGAGCCGAGCGCGTGCGCCATTACGGTTCGTAATTCGATTTCTTCCGGAGAAAATAATAATTTCTCGATTTCTTATGCGCATTATTTCTCCCAATTCAGTCAGAGCGAAGGGCGGAAGCGAAGAGCGTTGTTTTTTTTGTTTA
>NC_136263.1:68913576-69006060 GCF_964187855.1 Myxine glutinosa
CATGACAACACAAACTCACGTACACAAATGGGGAATTGCAGGCAGGAATGGCTGGAGGGATGAGAAGGGCAGACGGTCCACAGGACTGGTGGGCAGGGAGGTTCGGGAATCGCGTCACGCCGTTGGTGTCCCGCATGCACGCACTCACTCTTGGTTCAGCAAAACCCGGTCGTCAGCGCGTCTCTCTCCAGTGCTCCTTTCTCATGCGTCTCTGCCTTCTCACCGTCTCTCTTGAACCTCCTTACGCGTCTCTGGTGGGGGCCTCGCGCCAAGGGTTTTATAACCACGCCCTTGGAACCCTCTCGAACTCACCAGACGTTTCTTGCCACGCCCTATCAAGCCATGCCCACCGAGCCCTGGTTGGTTGTTACGGGCTCTCTGGCTCCACCTTTGGTGACGAGGTGGTGCCACGCTCGTGCTCTGGCGGCTCCTCCCCCCCCCTTCTTGGCCTCGTGCGTAATGGAGTTTGGCGCCAGGCAGCGAACGCTGCTGGGCGAGCAGAGGCGGTGCGATGCCCACGGAAACAGCCCAACTGTTACGGGCACTTTGCAGAGGTGATTGGGGATATTGAAAGGGACCTATCTTATTTGATTGATGCAACGTAGAGTCACTTTTGGAAACACAGTCTTACATGGAACACATAATAATGACATAACTATAGAGAGGTCGTAAAGTGTCCTACGTGTTGTACATGGACTAACTAAGGTGCAATCTTTAATTAACAGCCAATTAAGGGGACATGTACACAGGGGTCATTTATAAGGGAATTTACTACTAAATTAACAGGTGAAGGTTCTAAAAACCGCAACACAGCACCCTCATTCCTCACGGCACGGCTCGGGCCGAAAAAACTTTAACTTAATGTGACACTCAGGTGTCATCTCCTCTACTATTAACTTCTCCCCTGAGTGCGACATTTTTAAAACACAATTAAGTATGTCCCACCTGCTACATTGCATCCTGCCTAACAGATTCACACCCACAGAATAACCGAATTGCGGAATTATTTTCAAAACTACACATTTACGGTGGGGAGCATGTTATTTACAAGTGACATTATTTTGACTATTTACAAAACGGCAAACCCAGGACCTGTCATTTCTTTTGGGAAACAAAAAGAACCCTGTGGGAGAGAGGAAAAAGCATGCACTGCACCGATACACCACCTCCACATGCCCGGGGATGCAGAATTGATATTGCAATGCATCCCCGAGCATGCAAGCACCAAAGCACCAATAAGC
The DNA here is from genome assembly GCF_964187855.1 of Myxine glutinosa. Lineage (NCBI taxonomy): Eukaryota > Metazoa > Chordata > Myxini > Myxiniformes > Myxinidae > Myxine > Myxine glutinosa. The sequence continues at coordinate 68,914,818 of NC_136263.1, forward strand.
ACCATCAAAGCACCATCCAGTGCACAGTCATACGTTTCAAGAAAAAAAAACAACTGTTGCACGGTCTTCTTTCTGCTCCCTCTGCTGGCCGATGTTTCTTCTAGTTGTTGTCGTTCTTGGTGGCTTGCTGCTTATTTGCAATAATAAAAAAGGCACACAACGCGTCCATTTTTTATTTATAGCCCACAGGGGCCAACTATGGGTGGTCCACCTGTATGGCAAAAGGGGCCACCTCACCGTGGTCTGCAAGCCAACTCTTCCCTGGCCATCATGGCCGTTCCCAGCAGAGGGGCCAGGCCCCAACACGTGGGGTCCATATGGGTGTGCTCGGCCACAGAACCGTGGTCCATAAGTGCGGTGCTTGGCCGCAAGACGTGCGGTCCATAAGGTGGTGCATCGATCCAGGCAGCTGGCAGCGGCAGCTCGGGCACACAGATGCGGCTCCCGCACGCTTCCCCTCAGTGCCCAGAGAGCACGGTCCATGGGTGGGGAGGAAGACAAAGCAGAGTCAGCGATGGGTAAGGGCGCAAGGGTACACATCAATAAAGGCAATGCAGAGTTGAGGTGCGCCTGGAGATCGGGCGGAGAAAGCTCGTCCCTAACGTACGCCACCCCCCCTGTCACCTACTCTACCCTTGCCCTTACCCCATATTTACACAACAATTTACCAATTCGTCTCTATCGTCTCGTCTTCCCCATATCTCCCCTAATCCAAATTCATCCACAATCCCTCTAACCAAATTTGCCATCACCCAATTCATCATCAATCCCTCTTAAGGAGGAAGAGATGGAACAACCAACACAATGTCTCACCCACGTCAGGATGCGTCTCACATTCCCAAAAACATTTGCACAAAACGATACCAAAACCATGGTATGGTGTGGAGCACTGTCGTCACCTCAGGTGAGTGGACGTAGATGGTGTGAGGAGATTTCAATCCTAACTATCCTCTAAATGACTTTAACACTTTTACTCTACCCGGGGTCTTTCTCTGCAAAACCATTGGCCGTCTTACACTATGCGGTTCTAAAAACCGAACCCCCATTGCACATACTGTGGCGCTCTCCAATTTGGGGTCTCACTCCCCCGATTCAACTCCCTGTGCCTTTGCACAATTTCAGGACTGGGTCGTGTGGCTCCCCTAGCAGGTCTACTCACCTGCACACCTCCGCCACTGCAGTTGCCTCCGAGCTTACCTGCTCCTTATCCTAACCTATCTAACTGGGGAAGGCCCTCCCTGGCACTTAGGCCCCTCGGTGCCCTCTCTGGCACTGGGCTACCCGGGTCCGTCCTCCGGATCCTCGGGCCCCACTGAACAACTCTACCGGCTCCCAGAGCCCACCTGCGGCCTCACCTGGCCGACATCCTCACAGTGGCGGAGTGCCAATTTAACCATACACACTAACAGGCCACACGCCCAGCCATTTCCACGTCACTAATGCACCCATCCAAACACCATTCTACCACACGCACCACAGATGCCAATATATATATAAAAAATAACCACTTTTAGAGGCCATTTTCCGCTGCAAAGCGGGGGTTGGCCTTTTTCGGGAACCGTGGTTGTTGTTGTTTTTTGGTCCCCTTTTTGAAGCAATGTTTTACGGCTGGATGCCCTTCCTGACGCCAACCCTTTTTGCCGCCTTTAACGACAAACAGGGAATTACCAGTGAACTGGTACTCAATTAGCCGACCTCGGAAGGATGACAGGCTGAGTCAACCCCCCTGGCGTTAATTCAGCGATCGACCGGGATTCGAACCCAGAATCCTAGGATCCTAAGCTGGCACCCTAGCCGCTAGCCCAACACCAGGGACTCCAGATTGGCACCACAGATGCCAATACCCACCACAATTTACCTACACCCTCTACCTACTCTTAAACTACCCTCCCCGGGTATTCGTGATAGGGGTCCATCCTCCCCATCCACTCCTTCCACACCAACCACTCCACTCAACGTTTTCCACACTACTCACTCCACACCATCCATTCCATACTCCATTCCCCTGTTCACTTGAACACCTGTGCTCACACACACCTGGTGGCTCTTGCACCCTCCTTTCCTCCCAGGCTTCTTCATTCACTACAATGCCATTCACCCACACTCACAATACTCTGCTCAATACTCTTTCTGTACACACACACAGCATCATCTGATCTAACTACTCCCTTCTGAAACTCGCGCTCCCCAGTCGCCCCTTATATTATTGCGCTCCCTCGTCGTTATAATCCATCTAAACTCTCTACGTCCCCTCTACAGGTATAATGTCACTACTTAACCCGACAGTTACCTATTGTCATTTCTCTAGGTCCCTAATCCATTTATCCTAACCCGCCCTTGGCGAGCTTACACTGCCAAACCCCATAATCTATAGCTCATGTGCCCGGGGTATGTGAGGGATGGTGGATTTGCCATCCCACCACATCGGGCATCTCCCACTATCAATTTTGCCCATCCAATTTTTCTGCCAATCAAAATTTGCCAATCTTTACTGCCAATCACCTTCGCCAATCAAATTTACCAATCCAATTTGCCAATCATATTCCCTATTCCTACCATCGTCCATTAAACTTCGAGCCTCGGTGCGTCGTTACATTTTCAAAGCTCGGCTTCGCAGAGCCGAGCGATGAATGCGGGTGGTTTGTTTACCGCAGTTGTGTCCGTCCGGCATTCGGTTCAGGGGAGGAGGTTTACTCGGCCCGAGATTCCAAGGTCCACCTCGGCGCGGGGCCTTTCGGTCTCCCGCCCGATGGCCCAATCTCGTCCGGCCGGAACGCCGCAACCACAAGGGGGCGCCGTGCCGACCCTTCCTACCTTCCCTCGAACAGGGCTGCCCGCTCCGCTTAGCAGAGTGCGGATGCAACCGTGCAGGGCGAGGCCCGGCACGGATCGCGCACGGCGGTTCTTTTGAAACCGCCGTGATTACGACCCCCGCAGGTTCCCGCAGTACCCAAAGCCTGCCACGGACCGAGGGCTCGCGTCGGCTAAACGTCGGTCTAACCGCTGCTCCGTTTAACGTCGATGCTCCCCGTACATACTCACACCCCTCATTCCTTTTCCTCCTCACACATCCAGGTGTCTCCATACACTTCGTTATTGTACTTTATCTTACACACCACCCAGGTACACTCATTCCGCTCACAGACTTCGTTACACACCTGACCACCGCACACCTCACCAGCGGCCTCTCACGAACGCCCGGGTCTAGCCCAACACCCAAGCTCACTGAATCTCCCCTCCCACCATATACATTTCCAAGCATATCGCCACTCACCTCGGCACCTCTTCTCTTTCGCTCCTCCTCCGCCACCTGCAAACTCTTTATTTGGTCAGTAAGCACATCATCACGCTGTGAGCACAGACCTTGCACCAGTTCCATCACCTCCTCCTTTATCTCCTTCTTAGTCTCCCTCCGTCTCTTCTTAATTTCGCTTACCCCCTCTTACACACCCTCTAACTTCTGTTTCACCTCTTTTATTTCCCGATGCGCCCCTTCAATTTCTTCCTCTAAGACCACCTTGGTCGTTTCTATGCGCGTCCTGACTTCCTGTTCTTTTGTCTCCATTGCCTCAACCACCTCTTCTAACCTCTTCGTCAGTCCCTCATGTACCGTCTGACATTCCTTCTTCATCGCTATTAATTCCTTCTTGATCTCCTTCTGTGTCGCTTTCAACCCTCCTATCACCGCCGTGTTCTTTTCCACCTGCTCCCCTAACTCCTTTTGGCCCACTGTCAGCTGCTCTACTCCCCGCGTCAGGTCTTCTATTCCCCCCTGTAACCTAGCCGTACTGTTCCTCACCTCTTTCTCCATGCGCTCCTCACCCCGCTTTACCTCTTCGGGTACCCCCGCGACCTGTTCGCTCATTCCGCGCCTTATATCCTCCCCCATCTCTCCTATTTCCTTCGTAGATGCCGCCCTCATCTGCTCCAAATCCCCTTCTGGGTGTCCAATTTGGTTTCCAACTCGATCTTTACCTCCTCTATCTGATTCCCCATCTGTTTAATTTCCCGGGCGGATTGCTCCCCTATTTCCCTCAATTTGCCTTCCATATTGTTTTCTAACCCCTCTAACCCATTCTTCACCCCTTCCATTTGGTTCTCCTGGGTGGCCATTCTATTTTCCAACCCCGTTAACCCATCCTTCATTTCCCCAATTTGATTACCCACGTCCTCCAGTTGGCCCCCCAATTTACCTTCTAGCCCTTCCAACCTGTTGTCCAACCCCTCAAATTTGTTGTCTAAACCCTCAAATTTGTTGTCTAAACCCTCAAATTTGTTGTCTAATTGCTCCAATTTGCTGTCTAATCGCTCCCCCAACCCCCATCCTATCTTCCAATCCTCCAATTTGGTTTCCCATCTCATTTCTTAATCCCGTGAAGCTATCCCCTGTTTTGTCCACAAAGGCCATCATGTGTTTCATAAATAGGCCCCAGTCCATCAGTGCCGCGGGCTCGGCTGCCGCAACCACCACGTGCGAGGCGCCATCTTGTGCGCCTCTAACCTCGTGTGCGAGGCCGCCATCTTGTGCACCTGAAATCCCCTCTACAGCATTCGTATTGCTCTCCTCCTCTCTCTCTCCCAATTCCTCCCTGGGGTCCTGGGGTTTTTTTGTTTTTTTTTGTATACTGAATCGAGGCTCGTGGAAGAGCTAACATTTATTTCACAAACAAATCAACCAGACAACAAAAATATACAAAAAGAGGGAGCGGAAGACAAGATGGGGAGAGAAGGGGAAGCACACAACCACAACATTTGAGAGCAGGGAGAAGTGTGGGAGGGAGAGGGCTTGGGGGGAGGAGGAGTGGGAAGGGGGGGGGGGGGGGGGACCACCTCCAAACCCTCTTCTTCTACCCCCACCGGCATCCGATCACCTTGATCATCCATGGTACGACTTTAATTTAGATCTTATAATAAAATTTCGGCCGCTCAAAATTTTGAGTGTGATAAGCGCACTTCGGGTCGAATCCCACTCCTGACACCAATTGTCACGGATCCGGGGGACGGCACTCCCGTTAGCAAGGGGGGGTGGGGGGGGGTTAATCTGCTTGTCTTGTTAAGCTGTCCGTTCGACCGGTCCTGGGGGTATGACGTCACGCCCGGTCAGCGCTGAATAGGGTAGTAGGCCAATCCTTCCTATGACCTAAGTACCAGCGCCTTCCGGTACGCGAGGAAATACTCCTGCCCGAGCCGCAGCGTAATTGATGGATTGCGCCGAGCGAAGCGAGCTGCGACGCGGGCCGTTAACAAAAGACTAAACCCGATTGTAAGCGGTTCGGCCGAAATCGCGCCACAGGTACTCAATGGGGAAATCACTAAAGCGATCGGACGAGAAAGAAACCAGAGAATAAGAAGGAACAGGGATTTATTAATTATTTACACAAAACCCAAAACCAAAGAAGGGAACGAAAGCAATGTACAGAAGAAGAAGAAGAAGAAGATACACAGGGCAATTCTTAAACACTCTTACTTATACCCACAGGACAACACAAACATGTACAAACTGACGTACACAAATGGGGAATTGCAGGCAGGAATGGCTGGAGGGATGAGAAGGGCAGACTGTCCACAGGACTGGTGGGCAGGGAGGTTCGGGAATCGCGGCACGCCGTTGGTGTCCCACGTGCACGCACTCACTCTTGGTTCAGCAAAACCCGGTCGTCAGCACGTCTCTCTTCGCGTCTCTCTCCAGTGCTCCTTTCTCATGCGTCTCTCTTGAACCTCCTTACGCATATCTGGTGGGGGCCTCACGCCAAGGGTTTTATAACCACGCCCTTGGAACCCTCTCAAACTCACCAGACATTTCTTGCCCCGCCCTATCAAGCCATGCCCACCGAGCCCTGGTTGGTTGTTACGGGCTCTCTGGCTCCACCTTTGGTGACGAGGTGGTGCCACGCTCGTGCTCTGGTGGCTCCTCCCCCCATTCTTGGCCTCATGCGTAATGGAGTTTGGCGCCAGGCAGCGAACGCTGCTGGGTGAGCAGAGGCGGTGCGATGCCCACGAAAACAGCCCAACTGTTACTGGCACTTTGCAGAGGTGATTGGGGATATTGAAAGGGACCTATCTTATTTGATTGATTGATGCAACGTAGAGTCACGATTGGAAACACAGCCTTATCTGGAACACATAATAATGACATAACTATATAGAGGTCCGTAAGTGTCCTACGTGTTGTACATGGACTAACTAAGGTGCAATCTTTAATTAACAGCCAATTAAGGGGACATGTACACAGGGGTCATTTATAAGGGAATCTACTACTAAATTTACATGTGAAGGTTCTAAAAACCACAAATATATATATATATATATATATATATATATATATATATATATATATATATATATATATATATATATACACAATATATATATATACACAATATATATATATACACATATATATAGTTGCGGATCTCGCCGCCGGCCTTTCCCCTTACCAAGGGGGGATTAATCCCCTTGTCTTTACTGACCTGGCGCGAACCGAGACCTATTACGTCCCTTCCGGACAGCTAGTGGGGCGGCTTAGCCCAAATATTCAAAAGAATTGTGCATTTTGTGAAACAAGCACCAAATTTGGCACAAATGTACATTAATATGTTGCGAACATTTTCAGATATTGGGCCACTTGAAATTCCGTAATTTTTTTTTTCAAATTTTTTCAAATTTCGTAATTTCAAATTTTTCGGGTGACACCGTCACAATTTCGGTCTTCGAGGCCGGCCGATAGGCAAAGTGTGACCGGAAGGGACGAGGTTCTCCTGACCACGTGGCCCTCGATCTGGGAAGCGAGAGGCGTTCCATTAGTGGACGCGCCCCTCACGCCCGACATTTGGGCGGCCCCGGCAGGCCGTTTGTTTTGACGTTCCGTGACAGGCCCCGCACCCCCACCTCCGGGCCGACCGGAAGCTTGTGCTGAGTACATCATACCTGAACAACTCAGTGAGGCAGAACACAGCAGTGCACACCAGGGTGACCCCTTCAGTGCATAAACCAATTAACCTGTCCACTGCAGGGCATATAGAAATGAAGTTATTTTCTGCATATAATAATAATATAAGTTCAGTTCTATATAACAATTTCTGTTATCACCACTACCACTACAACTACCACTACTACAAGCTTTGTCTGGAATTTTGTGGACTAACAGACAAACAGACATACAGAAAGCTGGGATCAAAACATTACCTCCTTCCACCATTGAGTGTAGAGGTAAACATCATGGAAATTATATCATGCCCTAGATTTAATTCATGCTTACCCGTGTATTTGCTTCACTGGTTCACAAGGTCTTTTGCATACATGTAATTCAGACTCTCGTCTTCATTGCTGACCACACAATGTTCGCAACATATTAATGTACATTTGTGCCAAATTTGGTGCTTGTATCACAAAATGCACAATTCTTTTGAATATTTGGGCTAAGCCGCCCCACTATATCGGCCGGCCTCGAAGACCGAAATTGTGACGGTGTCACCCGAAAAATTTGAAATTACGAAATTTGAAAAAATTTGAAAAAAAAAATTACGGAATTTCAAGTGGCCCAATATCTGAAAATGTTCGCAACATATTAATGTACATTTGTGCCAAATTTGGTGCTTGTATCACAAAATGCACAACAGGTTTGCTATGCTGCTACACTAAGCGCAAAATAGGGTTTCGGGACCATATATATGTATATATATATATATACACACAGACTTGGCATTTAATATGGAATATTTTATTTTTCTTGACTTGGGTTTACTTTCTTAACTCAGTATATCAATCTGGTGAGTTTCTTTTACACTTTGGTGATTTATTTGTTAAAAGAACCATGTCACTGATTGTCTGTCGCAGCAAGAAGTCAACAACAGGATTATATCACAGGTGGCGTGGCAAAATGTACGGACAGGTGCATTTGATGATTGGCTTCACAGTCGGGTATTCAAGGGTTGTTGCATTCTGTATTAGTGGAAAACAACTGCTGCACGTCTCCAAAAGTTATTGCCGCTTCCTCTGGAGATGGTCCGTCAACTCGACAATGCTGTTTGTCATGGAGTGGTGGCTTTACGAAATTACGGCATGAAACAGCGTGCTATTGCTCGGCAGTATGGCATCACTCAAGGTCAGGTGTCAAAGATCCTGAAACGAAATGCTCAGAGGGGAGTCCCTACTCCAATACCGAGGCCAGGACGTCCCCGCAGAACCACAAGCCAGCTGCACCGGTTAGTCCGCAATGGCCGTACCAAGTCAGCTAATCGGCTTAGGGCTGAGTGGCAGCAACTGACAAATGTGCCTGTATCCAGAAGGCTAGTCAACCAACGACTGGTTCAAGCAGGCTATCGTGCCAGGCGTCCCCTGAGAAAGCCACGCCTGAGCAGACAACACCGCCAGCGCCGATTGCAGTGGGCCAGAGAGCACCGTCAATGGCAGCCAGGACACTGGAATCACGTGATCTTCAGTGACGAGTCTAGATTTCTGGTCTATCGTCAAGATGGCCGCGTCCGAGTGCGCAGACAAGTGCATGAAGCCTACAACAAAGATTGTATAGTGCCAAGAGTCCAAGCTGGAGGTGGTGGGGTGACCGTTTGGGCTGCTTTTCATTCAGGGGGCAAAACTGACCTGGTTGTTCTGAATGGAAACCTGAACCAGTTCAAGTACAGGGCCATTCTGGAAGAAACATTGCTTCCATTTGCTCGTGCAGCCTTTCGAGGAAACTTTGTCTTCCAAGATGACAATGCACGGCCTCATCGTGCTCGCATGATCTAACACTTTCTTGCTGACCGTGGTGTAGAGCATATGGAGTGGCCTGCCATGTCCCCGGATATGAATCCGATAGAGAACTTGTGGGCAGAATTAACGCGTCAAATCGACCACTTGGACCAGCAGCAGACCTCTGTGCGTGATTTGCAGCAGGCTATTGTCACTGCATGGCAAGCGATTCCTGTCCAAACCTTGGCAAATCTCATGAACAGCATGCCTCAACGTGTATGTGCTCTCCTGAATGCTCGTGGGGGTTACACGAAGTACTGAACTGTAATTTTACTGTCCGTAATCCCAGTTGTAATTTAACTTTTGTTTTTGTTAAAAAAAAAATTGGCTAATGTGCAAAATAAAGAGATACTTCTGGAAAACGTACAGAAGTTTAACACAGTACTGTCCATGAATTGAGTTCGATATCAGTTTACATCACTTTCAACGATCAATTTATTTGTTTCGAAATGTCAAATGTGGTTTTTGTTTCTTTTAAAGGTCACATTAACAAAATCTAGAATTATTTCAACATAATTCCAATGAAATTTTGGTTCTAAGACAACGTGAAAAGTAAGTTCACCCCCACAAAAAAAATATTCCATATTAAATGCCAAGTCTGTGTCTATATATATATATATATATATATATATATATACACTCAACCCTCGGCTATCGCGAACTCAGCGATCGCGTTTCTCTGCTATCGCGGCTACCTAAAAAACTGTACAACACACGACTATCGCGCCCCATATATGCGCTATAGCGCACCGGAAATGGTGGAAAGGGTGCTACGTCATCACCGAGCGTAGGGAAAGATAAATCAAGAAGAGGAAGAACTTAACCTACGCTCAAAAATTCGAAATTGTGTAGTTGATAGACAATGGTGAAACAAAGCGAAGTGTTGGAAAGAAATTTGGGATAAATGAGTCAACAGTGCGAGGTATTTACCAAAACAGTGATTATCGTAGAAACGTAGATAAGATTTAACAATCAACAGTGAAGCAAGGTGCTCCTTTATTAATACAGCAATGGCAGGTTATGAGGAGCAGTATCATGCCCACATCAACTCCCTCCGCCAACGCCAGATCACCGAATTCTTACGGCCAGACTCGGCGTCAGAACAAGTCTAATCGGGGGACATTAGGGTAACCGCGGGGGGTTGCGGGGGGGGGCACAAACTGCCGTTCGAGACCTCAATCTATGATGTAAATGCTTGATAATAAGAGTTTGCCGTCAACAACCAACACACCAACCCAGTTCCAATTTAAAAACATGCTGCAAAGTCTCTCTCTTACACACACACACACACACACACACACACACACACACACGCACGCACACACGCACGCACACAATATAGTGAACGTGCAAGTTTGGCGCCAAAGGCTTGGCCTGCGGGTGGGTGTGGGGGGGGGGGGGGGGGGGGACAATAACTCATTTGGGTGGGCATGTCCAGTGAATGCCCCCCCATGACGCCGACACTGCTTACAGCGTCGCAACGAGGCACAGCCCTCTGTCTTTGAGGAGCCCTCTGACGTTGTGCGCTTCTCTGGTACTACAGCTGACGCAATCCTGGACAAGTTAGAGGCATGTAGGGGTGGTCAATAAGACTCCACCCAAACCTCAGAACCTACCCAACCGTGTCCTTTCCTCCGTGTCCTCCGTGTCCTTTCCTCCTGACAAGGTGGAAAAGTTTCTGTCAACCCTCGACTCTGATTCTGCAACTGGACCTGACGGCATCAGCCCACGGGTCCTAAAATCCTGTTCTTCCGCTCTTTCACTCCCTCTCTCTGTTCTCTTCACCCTCTCTTTTGCTCAAGGTCAACTGCCATCTGCTTGGAAATCAGCCAACATCACCGCTTTGCACAAAAAGGTGCAAAAACAGATCCTAGCAACTACAGACCAATCAGCCTTCTCTCAATTATCAGCAAAGTCATGGAATCCATCATTGCTTCGGATATGAAATCTTTCCTCTTCTCCAATGGCTTGATCTCTGATCATCAATTTGGTTTCAGACCAGGTCACTCTACTCTGGACTTGCTGCTTCTGCTGTCTCAACAATGGATGGAGGTCCTCAATGCCAAACAGGAAATTAGAGCTGTCTCCCTCGACATATCACGTGCCTTCGATACGGTCTGGCACCCCGCTCTGCTCACCAAACTCTCCTCCTTTGGTATCCATGGAAATCTCCACGCATGGCTGGCGGACTTCCTCTCTCGTCGTAGTCAACGTGTGGCCCTGAATGGGTTTCTCTCATCTCCTCTTCCTGTTCAGGCTGGAGTTCCCCAAGGCAGTGTTCTGGGCCCTGTGCTTTTTCTGGTCTTCATCAATGATCTCTCTGACTCTCTTGAAAATCCTCTCTATCTCTTTGCTGATGACTCCACTCTCTGCCGCTCCATTCCTCATCCCTCAGATCGGCAGTCTGCAGCCTCCTCACTCTCTGCAGACCTGGACAAAATCACAGACTGGGCAAACAAGTGGAACATGTCTTTCAATCCTGACAAATCTCACACTCTTACGATGTCTCTCGGAAAAGACCGACTGGACAACCCTCCCATCTACTTTCTGAATAATCCTCTCCAAGAAGTTCTGTCACTCAAGCTTTTGGGTCTCACTATCTGCCATGATCTTTCCTGGGAAAACCACATTTCCAAGCTGGCCTCCAAAGCCAGTCGCCGACTGGGCATCCTCCGTCGTGCGAAGTCCTTCCTTGGCACACCTGAGCTCCTCACCACATACAAGGCTTTCATCCGCAACTCAATGGAATACTGCTCTCCCCTCTGGGCTGGTGCTCCTGCCTCACACCTGGCTCGTCTTCACGCTGTTGAAACCAAAGCATTCAGAATCATTGGAATCTCCTGCGATGACGCTATCTCCGAGTGCCTTTCACTTACTCACCGCAGGCAGGTTGGTGGTCTTTCCGTCTTCTACCGACTCCTCTCCGGCCTTGCTCCCCCAGCTCTCTCTGGGCTCTGTCCCTCAAATATTCCTGCAGGTCGCACAAGATCTGCCTGCAACCCTCTTATGGTTAAACTGCCAAAATCAAGACTCTCTGCTCACCTACACTCCTTCATTCCTCTTTTCTCCCGCCTCTGGAACAAACTCCCTCACTCTCTTCAATCCCACTCCTCCCTCCAGGTCTTTAAAACGGCTGTTCACCACCATCTCTTATCTTCCCCAATCCAAAACCTTGATCTTTTCTACCCCCGCTAATTTCACCCCAAATCCACTTTTTTGAGGTGACTTTTGTCTTCTTTCCTGGAAGTCCTTGCGTTTTATACCTATCCTGCCTCCCCCCAGGCCCTCTCCCTCCCACACATCTCCCGATGTCCCTGCTCTCAAATGTTGTGCTTGTGTGCTTCCTCCCCTTCTCTCCCCATCTTGTCAACCGCTCCCCTTTTTATATACTTTGTTTGTTTGTTTGTTTGATTTGTTTGTTTGATAAATGTTAGCTCTTTCACGAGCCTCGACTCTGTATACAAAAAAACAAACAAAAAAAAAAAACACCAAATCCCCTCATCGTCCCCAAAAAGGTAAATAAAATGGTAAAAAAAAAAAGTACTTTTTTTACCATTTTATTTTTATTTACATATTGTGATTCTTGTTTTATGGCAGAAATGGTAGAAACATAGGTCTTTATATTTACATAGGTAGGTCTTTATATGGTAGAAACACTTGGTAAAAAAGTGGCAAAAATAGGTGAAATATGTGGTCAACTTGGGGGTCCTGGCACCAATTAGAATTATTACGATACGTTCTTCAGTTCGGCTATCGCGATTTCGGCTAACGCGCGCCGATAGCGGCACCAATTAGGCACGACAGCCGAGGGTTGTGTGTATATATATATATATATATATATATATATATATATATATATATATATATATATATATATATATATATATATATATATGCATGCATGCATACATACATGCATACATAGATACATACATACATACATACATACATACATATATAAATATATATATATATATATCTACAGTCACATGAAAAAGTAAGTACACCCCATGTAAAGTTTTGACTTTTTCAACATATTTCAACATACAGCTATTGCTATTTGATCTTCATTTCAACAATATTGATAGATAAAGGTGATATAATATAACAAATATCATGAAACATTTACATTTTGTAGTCCATTGTATGATTTAAATACACATAAATGCAAATTTGGCATGTGGAAAAAGTAAGTACACCCCAACATTTATCACTACTTCAAATACCTAAAATTAGAATCAGGTGCACCAGCTCAGGTGCAAATTATTAGAACATCGTTAGAGAAGATCTTGGAGGAACCTGTCTTATTTAAACCTCAGACATTTAGTTTGGTTTGCTATTTGTTGTTGAAGTGTGTGGCGTCACCATGCCTAGATCAAAAGAGCTCTCTGAGGCCTTCAGAAAGAAGGTTATAGATGCCTTCGAGTCTGGGAAGGGATTTAAAAAGATCTCCAAACAAATTGAAATCAATCATTCGACTGTCCGGAAGATCATCTTCAAGTGGAGAAGATTCCAAACAACTGCCAACTTGTTCAGGCCAGGCCGCCCCAGCTAGTTCAGCCCGAGAGCAGACCGCAAGATGCTGAAAGAAGTCTCTAAGAACCCCAGAATGTCATCACGGGACCTACAGGTAGCTCTTGCCACTGTTGATGTCAAAGTGCACAAGTCTACCATTAGAAAGAGGCTGCACAAATTTGATCTACATGGAAGGTGTGCTAGGAGGAAACCTTTGCTGTCCAGAAAGAACATCAGGGCAAGACTGAAGTTTGCCAATGAACACCTCGGCAAAGACCAGCACTTCTGGAACAATGTGCTCTGCACAGATGAGTCAAAGGTAGAGCTATTTGGCTACAGTACCAGAAGACATGTTTGGCGAAAACCAAAGACAGCATTTGACCACAAGAACCTGATAGCAACTGTAAAGCATGGTGGTGGAAATATTATGGTTTGGCGCAGCTTTGCTGCCTGGTTGGTGAGGCCTGGGCAGCTCACAATCATAGAATCCACTATGAATTCTTCATTGTACCAGAGGGTGCTTGAGGATAATGTGAGGCCATCTATCGGAAAGTTGAAGCTCAACCGAAGGTGGACCTTGCAACATGACAATGACCCTCAACATACCAGTAAATCCACTAAGGAATGGCTGAAAAGGAAGAAATGGAGGGTTCTGGAATGGTCAAGTCAAAGCCCGGATCTAAATCCCATCGAGATGTTGTGGGGGGATTTGAAACGAGCTGTGCATGCAAGAAACCCCTCAAACATCGCACAGCTGAAAGAATTTTGCATGGAGGAGTGGGCAAAAATTTCTCCCAGTCGATGTCAGAGACTGGTAGACAGTTATAAGTAGACTACGGATTTTTATGTTAAGAAAATAGGCCTTTTATGTTTTGAAAAGCGGAATTTTTTTTTTTTAATGTGAAAAAATCCCGAAATATTTTTTTCCCCCGTTTTATTCATTTTTTATTATTACCAGGTTTTTCAGAAATCAGTCAAAAAAAGAACAAAAAATGGTAAGCTTTTTCCTGCACAACATTAAGCACTCTGGGCTAGTAAACAGGTAAAAAATGATGTTCTGGTACCTTTATTGCAACCGCATTGTTTGATAAGTAGAGGACGAGAAAAAATTGACAAGACCCTTTTAGGAACGGTTAAAGTAGGTGTTTGAAATCATTATCTTGGTAATGTTCTCCTTGGCGAGGCGGTGTCGGCGGTCGGTGAGGACGTTTCTGTAGACGGAGAAGGACCTTTCCACGTCGACGCTGACGATGGGGCAGTACCTCAAGAGGGGGATGTCGGCAAGCTTGACTCCAGCCGGCACACCAACCTCAGATCCGTGCTGATCTCCATCCAGGATCAAAGCCACTGTCCTCAGCACACCAATGTCAGGATTGCGCTGCAGCACCGCCTTGAACTTGGTGAGCAGGATCTCCTTACGGCAGCCTCGGATCTTTTCGAGCTCCTCCTTGGCCTGATCAAGGAGCTGGAAGGCCTTGGCCAGCTCCATGCCGGCCTCCTCCAGCTGCTTAAGGATCTTTGGGATGAACGACACGTTGGCATTTAAGAAGACCAAACTGAGCTTGATGTCCGCCTTTCCGAACAGGTCCTTGGCACTCCGGATTGCCATCGCGTCGTCATCGTTCAGCTGGTCCACAATGTCCTTGACGGCCTCGAAGTGCTCGGCGTAAAACACCGCGGCGTCGATCCACATCCCCCACCGAGTCAGAATGGGCTCTGGGGGGAGAGAAAGATTGGGCTGCTGCTCCTTCCAAAGGACAACACGCGACGGGGCTTTGGCGAACACCTTCGTCGTCATGGCAATCAGGTCGTTGACGTCCTTGAACATTTCTCGGACTGTCTCGCAGACACGGTGGAGCGCGTGGGCAACGCAAGTCACATGCAGCAAGTCCGGGAAGAGTTCCTTCAGGGCATGGCCGGCCTTGATCATATAGGCCGCGGCGTCGCTGATGAGGACCTTGAGGCACTCCGGCTTGAAATCAGGCCAAAGATAGCGCAGCGCGTCATTGACTGCGCGCACGATCTCCCCGGAGTTGGTCTTCTCCAGAAACATGCACTGGACGAGGTGGGGACGAAAGTACCCCTCCTTGGACAAGCGTCCCGCGATGATATTGGCCACATATCGACCTGCCGAATCGGTCGTCTCGTCGACGGACAGCCAGATGGGCTGCTGTCCGAGGTCGGCACGGATCCCCGCCAAGACCTCGTCGTAGCACTTGTCGAGGTAGTGCTTTCGAATCCAGTTTTCATCGGGGATCTGGAGAGTGATGTGCTTCTCCAGGAACGACCGGAGGGCAGGGTTTTCCAATTTCGACTATGGGATGCCAGCGGCCAGCATGGCCTGGCACAGCTCCTGAGCCATGACGTCGCACTTGTGCCTCTTTCCGCCACCAAAGTCCTCCATGGTGGCTTGCGTGACCGTCCTCTTCTTCTTCAAGGCCAAGTTGCTCTTGTGGCGGTCTCCTCGGACATGTTGGGCCAGCTCAGACTTCTGCTTCGCCCGGACAGTCTTTTCACAAGCTCGACAGAAAGCCGTGTCACTCGACACGTACTTGAAGGTGTCCCCATCACCGCCAGCGTTGAATTCCTTCAGCCACTTGTCACGAAGAGCAGCACTCATCTTGATAGGAGACTTGTTCACACTTTGTGTACACTCTCTCACTGTAGTACACCGCCTCACTGCTGTACACGCTGGGGATGCAACGCACGCAAGTGGACGCAACGTTTTGTTTTTGAGATCGATCGTAGTTAAAAATTTCGATCGCATTTAAAAATTTCGAAAAATTCCCTAATTTTTTTTAGCATTGCCAGACATTTTCGACCAAAAAGGGCATTTTATTTTATTTTTCCCGAAAAGGGCGAAATATTTTTTTTCTCCGAAAATAGCAAAATAATTTTTTTGCGCGCAAAAAAGCCGTTTTATGTGAAAAAATATTTTTTATTTTTTCACATAAAAATCCGATGTGCAGTTATAAGAAACGCCTACTTGAGGTTGTTTCTGCCAAAGGGGGCAATACCACCTATTAGAGCCAAGGGTGTACTTACTTTTTCCAAATGCGAAATTTGCATTTATGTTTATTTAAATTATACAATGGACTACAAAATGTAAATGTTTCGTGATATTTGTTATATTATATCACCTTTATCAATCAATATTGTTGAAATGAAGATCAAATAGCTGTATGTTGAAATATGTTGAAAAAGTCAAAACCTTACATGGGGTGTACTTACTTTTTCACGTGACTGTATATCAAGTAATGAACGGCGGTTGGGAATTATATCCACTACATCCATTTTTCCGTTCTCCAAACTATAGCTTTGTCTTAAAAACTCAACGTTTCGGTCAGCAACCCAGCGTGCACTGGGCCTCCACTGGCCTTTATCAAGAGAAGTTCCCTTGTTTACCTCCTCTCAGATATACCTGGGGAAGGTGTGGGCCTATTCTATCAACCAATCACAAAGCTGTGATGCAAGACCTCGTGACCATTTACCCATGATCGGCTTGTGTTGCAAGTGTTTTGTGTGTGTTTGAGCGGTGTATTGTGTTTTGTTATCCTTGTTGCCTATGTCGGTTATGTCCCACTTTGTCCTTGTCCTCCTCCCAGGAAAATATATATAAAATCGGGTGGCGGGTCTTTTTGTGGTTTGACTTGTATGCAGTCCTTAAACCACTGGACAGAATGAGTTGAAAAATGGTGGTTGCACTGGAACTGTGCCCGGAAATATTTCAGGCAGTAAAAAAAAAAAATCGTAGTCAGTTGAATGAAGCTGTAGTGAGGTGATGTAAGAATATAGTTGTACTGTAGTTAAGTAACTAGGGAGTAACTGCTGAAATCTATCTGTCGTGGTTCTTCCCGACATCTTTGTTCTTTCCACTTTCCCATTTCTTTCTACTTTTTAAAAATTCTCTTCATTCATTCTAACTCTTTATTTTTCTCTTTCTTCATCTATCTGTCCAAGGAGAAGTGAATTCTTGCAGAAATATTTCTGGAAGGCTCACTTGGCTGCACCTCGATGGGTTTGAGGGTTGTGGAGTAGAAGCTGAAACCAGAATCCCCTCCAGGTTCCTCCTCCTGATCTTTACTCTTTACTTCTTCTGGTTCCTCCTGATGACTCCAATGCAGTAGTGGGTCTTCCATTTCATTAACTAAAGTAGTGCTGCAGTGGTGCTGTAGTGATCTGCAATATTGTTTTATATTGTAGTGAAATGTCTTACAATTTTACATAGAGTACACTAAAGTAGAAAGGACGTCAAACTAAACTGTAGTTACTGTAGTATTACTATTAGAATGCTCTTACCTGGGTAGGCAACTTATTTTCTTCAACTGGCTGTTTGCAAGTTTATATCATAAATATAGATACTTTGGAAGACAATTTTCATCATAGAAAAACAAAGCGCCTTATATGCCACGATGGGAAAAGGGAGGGGTTTAGAGTGTGCAGGCAGTGAGTGGGAGCAGAAAAAAAACATATTTGAAAAAAAAAAATTGTGGGATTAGTGGCAGCATCAAGTTTTTGTTGGATCAAATATTAATAAGCCTGATGGTACACTTCTTCTTTTGTCTGCATGAATGAGTCACACCTAGCAAAACAAGCACTGAACAACGCAACATGTACAAGGTCTAGTAGGTTGTACATGCATGTCTTGCGTGCAGTTTATGTACAAGTTCCTCCATGAGCCTTTGAGAATCGTTTTTAAAATACTCATGAAAACCAATAGTAATGGGAATGGTAATAAAATAGTTGACTGAAATTTTGAGCTGGGAGGTGACGACTCTGGTTAAGAAAGAAACAGTCGTGGAAGATGTTGAAGGAACTCACGCGGAGTGCGGTCACAGTAGATGGGTCTCGGAGCCTCCCGTCCTCCTCCTTAAGGTTGTAGCCCTCTGCCCGCTTATCCCTCTCACTGATCTTCCACAGTTTGATGGTCTTGTCTGGGAAACGCGGGCAGAGTGAGACGGGATAATCAAGATCAATTGTATGCAAAATCGGCCAGCCAGCAAATAACTAATGAGGACATAATTAGAAAATTTTAGACAAAGGACATCGAGAAAAAGATGGCATCAGCATCCCAAAACCATCCCAGATTGTGAGGCTTCTTACTTTTCGACAGCAAAAATTTTTGCATACATTTGCAATGAAATTCATCAATACAACTAGTCAAGAGGTGTTTGTCTGGTCTGCAAGACTATATCAGTTACTCTGCAGATCAAAGTAGACCAGTCTTGTTTTAAAATTTCATATTTAAAGCCAGGAGTTAAAAATAAAAAAACAAATGTGAATGGGTGTTGAAGTCTTTGCTGATTACCAAAGCCACATGACGACCACTTTTACTATCAAGTCCAAGGCAAAACAAATATATTTAATTATCAAGGGGTGTTTCTTTCATATAGTAAAATTGCCCCACAAGAAAAAGTAATAATAAAAAAAACATTTCGAGGCCTGGGCCTTAGAAACTGCATTCACATCTGTAAAACCTGCAAACCAATTTCGTGTCTTCACGTGAAGAAAAAGTTTTCCCGAAGTAAAACCTGCATTTTTAAGCAGGTCCGCTAATCAAGGGTGTAGACTGTGGAGCCATAACTAGATAGCAGTGTGTAAGCATAATGCATGTGATTTATCAACGACATCTGCATCCAGCAGATGGCCGAATAATGCTCCATCAGCTCTTCTGCCAAACTCAGACCATCATCAATGAATCTTTCTCGAGCTCCAGTGAACATGCATCAGATATTAGTGCTCGAAAGAAAGCATGCAGAAGAAGAGACACAAAAATACACACATCCACAAAAAACACCCACACAAAGCGTACCCACAAAGAGACAAAACAAAGTGCACGCAGATAAATAAATAAAATGCACGCACATAAACCTAACCCGAAAAAGAAACGTGAAAAAAAATGGTTGAAAAGTCTAACAAAGTACCCCAAAACATGGCCACAGGGGCCTGGGGAGGGGTGGTTAGGGGGGTGGGGGTGGAGTGGAAGGAGGTGGGGAAGGGGTGAAAGACAAGAGAATAAATAAAAACAACTGAAATAAACCTCAGTCATTCGCTTTTCAAAGGAGCCATTTTGCTGTTTGTTCATGCTGGGTCTATTGATGAGACATAAACATAGGGGCAATACACCTGTCACTCACCTGGTAGAATAAACAGAATACTGCACTGACTAGAGGTATTTTAAACCAATTTCAATGCTTGCTAGAAGCCATCTATTCCTGCATGTATAATCATACTAACATAATCATAAGACTTAAAATAAACAAACAAACACCTATTTTGGGGGGCAAGCCACCCCCCCCCCCCCCCCCCCCCATAGACCACATTAGACCGTGATTTTTTAAATGCCAGGACCAAACTTTGGTACAACACGGGTGATGAAGGTTGTGGTCAAGCTTCATCAAAATCGTGTATGTAGTTTCAGAGTAGAAAGCAAATATCTATTTTAGGGGGTCAAACATGGACCCACTTTGACCCCCCCCCCCTCCCCATGTACTCCTTAGACCCCAATTTTTTTAATGCCATGAACAAACTTTAGTCACAGCACAACAAATATCATTTGTGCCAAATTTGGTCGCAATCCCATTAACAGTTCCCGGGGATTACCCCCCGGAATTCCCGGGGAAGTTCCCGGGGAATCCACGGGGTTCCCAGTTCCCGGGGGTTCCCAGTTCCCGGGGGGGGGGGGGGGGATTAAGCCAAGAAGAGGTTTCAAGTGTGTATGGACGGACAGACTGACGGATTGACGACGGCCATCGCATGAGCTACCCTGAACTTCGTTCCAGGTGAGCTAAAAAGTATGCAGCATCTTGTGTGGTCATATTTGCTCACTTCTGATCTATATGTTGTTAACTTAAATGCCTAACTATGGTCTTCCTACCCACCTTGCTGTGATATTGTCCTTTTACTTCCTGCCCAGAATTGTCACCAGCATTGACGTCACCCTCTTCCTTCCTGCCCAGCTAGGACGTCACCCTCTTCCTTCCTGCGCAGCTACGCCACCCTCTTCCTTCCTGCCCAGCTACGTCACCCTCTTCCTTCCTGCCCAGCTACGACGTCACCCTCATCCTTCCTGCCCAGCTACGTCACCCTCTTCCTTCCTGCCCAGCGACGACGTCACCCTCTTCCTTCATGCTCAGCTACGACATCACCCTCTTGATTCATGCCCTGCTGTGAGGTCACCATCTTGCTTCTTGTGCCACTGTGATGTCACCCTCTTTCCTTCCTGTCCATACTTGAGATTTTTCACACTCCTTCTTGCCCCATCTGGGCTGGTGCTCCTGCCTCACACCTAGCTCGTCTTCACGCTGTTGAAACCAAAGCTTTCAGAATCATTGGAATCTCCCACGATGAAGCTAACTCTGAGGGCCTTTCACTCACTCACCGCAGGCAGGTTGGTGGTCTTTCTGTCTTCGACCGACTTCTCTCCGGCCTAGCCCCCCCAGCCCTGTCTGTGCTCCTACAGGTCGCACAAGATCTGCCAGTAACCCTCTTGTGGTGAAACTGCCCAAATCAAGACTCTCTGCTCACCTTCAATCTTTCATTCCTCTTTTCTTCCGCCTCTGGAACAAACTCCTTCACCCTCTTCAATCCCACTCCTCCCTCCAGGTCTTTAAAACAGCTGTTCACCACCATCTCTTATCTTCCCCCATCCAAAACCTTGATCTTTTCTACCCCCGTTAATTCACCCCAGATACACTTTTCCTGAAATACCGACTTATTTCCTGGAAGTCCTAGCTATGTCCATGTGTTCTTTTACCTCTCCCACCCCCACACCCCTTCCCACGCCTTCTCCCCCCGAGCCCTCTCCCTCCCACAGATCTCCCGATGTCCCTGCTCTCAAATGTTGTACTTGTGTGCTTCCCACTCTCTCCCCATATTGTCTCCCGCTTGCTTTATTATGTATTATGTGTCCGTTTGTTTTTTTGTGATTAATGTTAGCTTTTACACGAGCCTCGATCTTGTATCCAAAAAAACAACAAAAAAAAACAAACTCCTACACGCCCACGTGTGCATGTGGTTGGATAAAACATGTGACCCTCCCACCATGTTTTCTCATTGGTGTTTCTGGTGCAGTAAGTTTCTGCTCTCACCAAAATGGCTTTACAAGACAAGCTGTTTATTATCTCCTCCCTCTGTTCATATCCACGTGCATAAAACAAGCTAGTTATTAGTCATCCAGGTGTGCCCCTCCACTGTTTCCCCATTGACATTTGTGGTGTGGCCTTTCCGTAACCTTGCATGGATTCTCACGATTCCTCTCCTGTCCACCCACACTTTTGCACGATCACTGTGTGTAAGCTTTTTTCTGTCTGCTTTCAAGTTCCTCGTCTATTCAGCCCACCCAGTGCCCTCATTATATCCATCTATCCCAGCGTATGCTGCTTGTGTGTGTTCATTCCTTTCTGAATTATCAGATCTTGCTTGTATGCAACGCCACCTGTTCGTTCACCACATCAACGCCATACACCCGTCATTCAGTTCTAGCATCAGTCTCATTCTCTGTAAATACATAAAAATGTCTTGAAGAGTGGGCTTCTTCTGCTCTCACGTGCCCAGTAGCTGTATCCACTGCTACATTATGATGGGAAGTCAAATCTGGCTTAGTTACTTCCCACCACTTATTATGTGTGCTGTGTGTAATACCTCAGTGAACGTGACCTTCTGGGATCTGCATCCTCGTTGTTTCTGATCCCCTTTGCTAGGTCGCGAGTGTTTTCACACACCAATAAATTATCTCAATAAGTTCAAACATTGATCTTCGTACCAACGTGCTACGAATCCTAAGTACGTTAGCCGCATGGCAATAACCAACGTTTAGCAAAAAAGGCCAAAACCACAAAGTGTAAGTTAGAGCATCAAACAACCTCTATGTCATGACCAAAATCTCACCATTGGTGGATAGGAGAAAATGGGCCGCATTCTGCTGTGGGAGCCACCGGATTTTGTTAATCTTCTCCTCGATCTCGAGTGACTTGAGGTAGTCAAACTCGGGTTCGTGGCTTTGAAAAGTGCTGTACACATTGTACTCTCCACGATGATGTGGCGAGCTTTTACTCTGCACGGGCACAAACATCATACCACAGGGGGGAAAAATAATCAATTTACTACTTGTATAGTTGGGATGTCGATGGCATAAATTTGAGAATCGGCAGAGATTGGAGAAAAAGGTGTTCCAAAAAGGGAACAACAAAAAACAACAACAAAGAACAACAACATTTAATATAATTAATAGAGGCCACACTCAAAGTTTGTTCTGGGTTTACAAGTGCTTACCTCCTGCTCCCTCTGGAAAATTACAACACGGCCACCCTTGTCCCCTGTGGCCAGAAGGTCTCCAGTATGGTTGAATTCTACCGTGGATATGATGTCAGCTGCAATAAGAAATGATGGAGTTAGCCAAATACAATGGCTGGGAATGTCTTAATTGCAAGAATTAAATTCAAACCCAATGAACTTCGAACCAGCTTCATCTCATTCTTCAAGAACATGTCAAGAAGGGTACATATCGGTGTTTATTTTTATGCCATGGAAAAGCTAAGCCAAAGGACAGACAGGAAGACAGGACAAGAACAAAAGGTTGAGGTAGCAAAATGAATCAGAAGCGGACAGATTGGTGAGCACTCAGGTGGGAGAACCAATAAGGTAAATGTGCACAAAGAAAGGACACAGGTGGAGAGAGGGACCAAGTCAGTGAAAATATAAAAAGATCATTCAGTATAAACAGGGGAAAACAACACGAGATGGTGGTAGTTGCCACAGAGGGTGGTAGTAGGAAAGAAGTGAAGAGGAAGATTCGAGTCACAGAGGATGACAATTCCACACACACAAAAAAAAATTGAAGGTGAGTAGTGAGAGTAGGTTCTTGGAAGGGTAAGGTAAGGGTTGCTGGAAGAATACTTGTCAAGTAGTACTGTAATTAAAAAGTGCCAACAAAGCTTCATTGTTAATGACTGCACATGTGCATGGGGGAGGGAGCGGGGTTTAGTGAGGGTGAGGGGGGGGGGGGGGGGGGAGGATGTCAAAGACAATGCGACTTGAAGAAGTACACTCGCACTTACACTCGCGAAGAGTTAAAATGAGTTGATCCCATTCCAAGTGCTCCCTGATCCCTGAGCATATACCCGTAACTCCCTCCATTCCAACCGATATCATCCCTCCGACTCCAAAGAAGGGTTAACGCCCCCAAAAAAGTCAGTGTCTCCCTTGCTTCCCATGGTGGTTAGGGTACATCGATCATCATTATGTTTGCATCCATTGTTTTACCTGTCCACTGTCATAGACCCCCCTCCCCCCGACTCCAACCTTCACAAATAATACTTTTCCATTCAAAAATATCAAACCCCTGAACAAATTTGAGGGAGTGATGATAAACAGGTTGTTTTAAAGACGCAGATAACATACAATTACATGTCAAGAAAATCAAGTATCAAATCACAAGCAAAGTTAAAGCATCTATACACCACAAATATGCATTTTATAGCTTGTACCCAACTGGCCAATTATTAGGAAACAAACTAAATAAATAATACAAAGCACAAATTCAACATACAGACCGGCTCAGCTTACAATTACCCACTGTGAGCAATGCATGCAGGAAGAGAACACGACAAGGAAGTAGGTAAGTCGGTGAACCTTAACGGTGCACCGGTTAAATTACAGTTCCCTTCAATGTGAACACTGAACAAAGGGATAGAAAATAAATATTAGAAAATAGAACTTGACACAGATGCGCTAATGGATATGCCCCTGCCCACGTTAGATGGCAACCCACTGTTACATTTTATCTCAATTAAAGGTCACATGAGAGAGATCGCAAGAGAGAAAAGAGAGATAAGTAGAAGAGATAAAACATCAGTTGCTTCTAACTCGAGTTATGATCTGCAAAATTATTTTCAAAAATGACATGAACCTGTTGTACCAAAAATCGAATTAGTTAATCTTTGTATCGCAGTCCATACTTGGGTCAAGTTTCGTTGAAATCTCTTTTGTGGTTCATAAGTTATTGCGGCAAAACAAAGACTTTCAATTAAAGGTCACACGACCATTGCCCTTTGACCTTTTGAACACAAAATCTAATTCGGTTCATCTGTGCATTATAGTAAAGACTTGTACCAAATTTGGCCAAAATCTGTTCAGCAATTCACAAGTTATCGCGGGAACAAAAATCTGCTGCGCACGCACATACGGGCGCACGCACATACGGGCGCACGCACATATGGGCGCACGCACATACGGGCGCACGCACAAACCGAAAACATAATGACTCTGGGGACTTCAGCAGCAGGTACATAACAATAAAAATCAGAGATCGGCAAACAGAGTAATGCAGAAAGGCAATAAGACAAGACATATTATACTCAAGTATTATTTGATGACCAACTTAACAATGAGCAATGATATATTGAATGTGACGATATTAGTGATCAACTACCAATGGATGCTTTCATAATATTACAAAAAAAATGTTTCATACATACATAAAGGTAAACAATTGATCAAAACTATGAAAAGAAAAAAAAACACGCAAAAGTCGGTAATGTTTTTCAAAAACAACTAAAATATTAATTTAAACTGTTGGCAGGACATTTCCTGGCTTCGTGCCTCATGTATGCAAGCACATACTCCGTACAATCAATGAGATTGCAAGGAACAGAAGCAAATGGGCAATATTTGAACAAGACCCCAGTGAATGTGAATATGAATGAATGAATGAATGATCGTTTTAAGGCCATTTTCCCCGCTAGAGCGGGGGTTAGCCTTGCGGGCCCGATGACAATCATGGTTCCCTGTTTGAGGCAATGTTTTTATGGCCGGATGCCCTTCCTGACGCCAACCCTTAGTCGCCTCTTACGATGCGCAGGGATACGGTGTACCTATTCTAAATCTGGGTACACACCGTGATCATTCATCCCAGCAAGCTGGTACTCAATTTGCCGACCTCGGAAGGATGACAGGCTGAGTCAACCCCCTGGCGTTAATTCAGCGATCGACCGGGATTCGAACCCAGGATCCTAAGATCCCAAGCCGGCACCCTAACCGCTAAGCCAACACCAGGCCAAGCCAAGAACAAGACCCCAGTGCAAGCCTATAATGAAAACCGCAGTTGAAAATGTGTGCTGAAACGTGAAAGATGCTGCATTATCACCACCAGAAAGACCATGAACGGACCAGCCATTGAGAAGGCATTCCCGTACATAATGAAGATGTGTGGTCATGACACCTTTCTATAAATGCAGCTAAACCAGAAAAAAACACCCTTACACTAAATATCATATATATGTATATCATTGTGGAAAATGTGCCTTACAAAAGAAAAGTAAATACATAAACAAACATCAACAAAGAGAAACAACAGCATGCAAAATGGTTTTAATTGCCACCAGAATATTCTGAGCACGTCCTCAATGAAATTTCCCTTTGCCGTAAATCAGATGGCTACCCCACTGTGTGCATGGCAGTTGCACAAAGCCCTCATGATATCCGGTAAATACAAAGAACCAAACGCTGCGATGGAGTCTAGGGCTCCATAGGTAGATGACCTGGTGGGGGACACAGGCTCATATGTGCGATACATCAAATGACTTTGGGATCCAATTCAGAGCGCTGCAGGACATCCGTCACACACTGGCGCTCACATTTGGAGTGCCGCAGTCTTAAATTTAAATATATATATATATATATATATATATTCGGATTTTCAAACTGGCATTTCTGCTTCAACAGCCAAGCTCCGAGGCCAGAAAAAGATAATACAGTACAGTACTATATAAAAAAGTTAAATTATTGCTGCCAATGAAAGCACAAAATTAATGGCAGACATCTACATGTCTGTGAATTGGATGTATGGAAGCTCATCGTCGGAAAGTACGTACCGAACACCTATCAAGCCAGCATTATTTGTCGTCAAATATGTAAGATCATAAGTGTAAAATATTTTGACAGCAGTGCACAACGGAGGTGGGAGTACAATCTTAACTACCGGTATGTTTGTCTTGGTACTTGGGTTAAAGGTTAAACCAACACAACACGTTATCTACAACTGTGAAAGTGCGAGCACGTTTTGGTGACCTTTGACAATGGGAAACACCAAGAAGTACCATTACAAAATGCTCCATCCCATCCCCAACAAAATGACTGGAGGAAACTGTTTTTGTTGTTCAGATATGATGGTTCATGAGCAATGATATGATGGATGGAAAAGGCTGGTTGCATTAAATTACGAAATAAATGATGGATTGGGGTGAGGAGGGGGTGGGAAGTTGTTGGGTATAGACACAGTACAGTATGTATTTTTACCCTGCGCTAGCAAAGCGAAAAGCAGGGTTAGGCGTTCGGTTGCATACATACTGTGGCGTATCTGCATTTTAAAAATTCATTTTCTCGGCAACCGTTGGTCCGATTGACAAGACATTTTTCCATACGAGCGCCTCCGTCTATATAATTTTTTTCATAATTATGTCGTAGGTCACGTGGTACGGACGCCATATTGGAAAAAATTACACCTCTGTCTCCGAAACCGCCGAATGTAAAAAAATTGAAACAAGGCTCATTGTCAAGTACTCCACATGGGGAATAAGATTTGTTAATGATGATGTCATTGGTGCCTTATTTATGATGTCATAATTCGCCAAGTACAATGCTTGATCTGATCAGTATGAAAAAGAAAAAAAATCTTTGCAACTATTGGTCTGAGGGACACTAAGTTTTGACCATAGGAGCACCTCCTGTATAATCTTTTAATGATAATTATGACGTCATAGGTCACGTGGTAAGATGCCATCTTGGAAAAATCAAAAAACGTTGCACTCTATCTCCGAAACCGCTCCATGGAAAAATTGAAACGTGGCTCATTTTAAAGAACTCCATATGGGGAATAGGTGTTGTTTAATGATGTCATCATTGCTGCCTTAATTATGACGTCATAATTCGACAGGGACAACACTTATTCTGATCACTTTGAAATTTCTTGAGAGTGATCTATGCAACAATTATTTAGAGAATACTAGCCGAAAGCACCCGGCGTTGCCCGGGTTATTTTTGAATGAATTTACTACTATAATTCAGCTTTTACTCGCGGCCGTAGAAGATTGACTACGATAATTCAGCTCAGCTTTTAATTTCGAAATGGGCCCATTCCGGCCGAGGTGGGCTTCGACCGGCCTCACCACCTAGCCGATAACCTTCCCGGGGCCTGTCCCGACATTTTTGGGTCTTTTTGAATGAATCTACTACTATAATTCAGCTTTTACTCACGGCTATAGAAGATTGACTACTTTCATTCAGCTCAGCTTTTCATTGCGAAATGGGCCCAGCCCGGGTGAAGCGGCCTCGAACGGGCTCGCTACCTAGCCTATAACCTTCCCGGGGCCCGTCCCGACATTTTTGGTTCTTTTTGAATGAATTTACTACTATAATTCAGCTTTTACTCGTGGCCGTAGAAGATTGACTACTATAATTCAGCTCAGCTTTTAATTGCGAAATGGGCCCA
The DNA here is from genome assembly GCF_964187855.1 of Myxine glutinosa. Classification (NCBI taxonomy): domain Eukaryota; kingdom Metazoa; phylum Chordata; class Myxini; order Myxiniformes; family Myxinidae; genus Myxine; species Myxine glutinosa. Next base: position 68,942,572 of record NC_136263.1, read on the forward strand.
GCCCGGCCGAGGTGGGCCTCGACCGGCCTCACCACCTAGCCCAAAACCTTCCCGGGGTCCATCCCGACATTTTTTGTATTAGAGGTTTCCTCCTATCTTTCACCGTTCAGGAGATTAGCTTGCGCAGACAAACAAACAAACAAAAACTTTCTTATATATACATATAATAAAGAAGATAAATTTATGATGTCATCGCTCACATGATCTGGCAGCCATATTGAATCAAAGAAATAAACCCTTCATAAACACAAGAGTTGGCTCGCACCAAGTTGACTGCGCAGCAGGATAAGTATTCTATGAATAACATCCAGTTGTGAAAAGTAGAGAGTTTACTTGTACACTGTCTCCATTAGCATGTGGTGCGGTTCATGCCGTTACAGCGCTGAAGTTCGCTCAAAACGTTGTCACCAGATAACCCCTTACGTGCACCAAATGCATCACAAGCCATTTCCGTGGGCGAGCCGACGCAGACATATGTGACATGTTTCCAAGGCTTTTTCGAGAGAGTGGGAATGGCGGTAAACATGGACATATTGGTGCCCTCATTGTTGTTAATCATCTAACTACAAAAAAAATCAAAAAAAAATCATCTAACTCCAAGATGGGTGAAAAATAACATGTGATTAATTCATGCAAAAAGTGAGAGTGATTCGTGACAAGACTTGACAGCGGTGACTTCAGCATGATGTCACATGGTGCACAAATCCACATTATGTCGCATAATACAATGACCCACCGACAGGCCAGTGGCAGATGCTTTCCTCTGACCCAGAAAAAAAAAAATCAGATGCTGCCCTTTTTATTTTTTCCCAATTTTTTTTTTTTGTATACAAGATCGAGGCTCGTGTAAGAGCCAACATTAATAACAAAAAAAACATAAACGGACACATAAAACATATAACAATGAGAGCGGGAGACAAGATGGGGAGAGAGAGGGAAGCACACAAGTACAACAGTAGAGAACAGGGACATCGGGAGATCTGTGGGAGGGAGAGGGCTTGGGGAGAGGGGGCATGGGAACAGGATGGGGGTGGGGGCATGGGAAGGGGGGGGGTGGGAGAGGTATAAAACAAATCGACACTGCTAGGATTTCCAGGAAAGAAGTCGGTATTTTTAAAAAGTGGATCTGGGGTGAATTAACGCGGGTAAAGTTAGAACGTCTGAAACTTAGAATGAGATTGAATCCAAGGAAGCTTCATATTCTCACACTGTATCTCAAGAAAGATTGGCTACCAAACCGATCTCTCAATTTACATGTTCACCCACTGAAAGAGGTTCAGTCTCTTGACCTTCTAAGCCTCAGCATCAGTCACAATTTCTGGGTCGATCATGCATCAAAGGCAACCTCCAACGTTATTAGCATCTCCCAAAATAAGGCCGAAGATCTGTTGCTTTCACATCACAGACAGGTCGTAGCCTCTGTTTTACTACCTTTCTTTCAGTCCAGTACCCTTTGGTCTCTCAGCCCTCCGACCCTTCCCAACAACACAAGGATAAATGGATTCTTCCCACAGCCCCCTCCATGATTATGCTCCCAGAATCGAGGCCGACTGTGCACGCACCTCAACTGTCTTGTTGCTTTTACCTCCCGTTTGTGGAACTGTCTTCTTGAAGCTCTTCAATCGCACTCTTCCCTCCAGGGCATAAAAAGCAGGCAGTTCATGGCCATCTCATGCCATACCACATCCTTACCTAGAATCTTTATTACACCATTAACACAACCTTATTACTTGCAGGTTAGTTTTCTACCCTTCTCTTTTCCAGTTGCTGTTCCACTGCCAGTTCTTTTTAATATTCCCTGAACTCACTCTTCAACAAGCCTCAATATTGTGTAACATTCTTTTTAAAGCAGCTGCAGACGACACAATCTGTTGTGCAAAGTGCTTCATTGGGAAGTCTGTACTTCTCAGGGCATACAAGGCCTTTGTAGCTCACTTTACTTCTCTCGCCTGTGGGCTGATGTCCGACATCACAACTATGTCTCCTGCGGAATCCAACTCTCGACATCGATGGCATGTCTCACAAAGAAGCAGAAGCACAAGGCTTGTTGCTCTCATATCACAGAAAGATTGGAGACCTGTTATTTTTTTAACCTCCTCTTTCTGTCTTGCTCCATCTACTCTTTCAGCCCTCCGGCCATTCCAGGTCCCTCCAGGATACACGTGTTCTAACAATAACCCCCTTATGGTGAAACTCCCAAACATCAAACAGACGACTCACCTCCACTGCTTTCTTTTTCTTTTCTCCAAGTTGTGGAATTGCCTTCCCGAGTCACTTTAGTCACTCTTACCTTTTGGGATTTAGCTTGACAGCACACTACCACGCGTCATCGTCCATCCCTTCCCACAATCCTTTATAACCACCATTACTCCCCTACCTCCATTCATTTTGTAGGTTGTACAATGCTACTTCTCGCTCTTATATTTATTCCCTTCCTTGTTGCACCCTCATGTTCTGGAACGGCAGCAATGTCAGTGCGTTGACTTCTCCCCTTTGTCACACCTCAAATGAGACAACATGCTGCATCCCAATTATTATGTGAACTGGGGGGGCGAGGGGGACTTTCACTGGCCATGTTTACGAATCCCAAACGGGTTTGTGGAACAGAATCTGGTGAATGGTGACATTGCATGGAAAATGTGATCAGACAGGAACCCGCCAACGGAGACAAGGTAATAGACAGCCTCAGGCTGTCTGCCTGTTTTTAATGAATACAGCTCACACACATGCATACAAGGTTGTTATATGCAAATTATCAAAGGATCGCAGTTTTCCTTTTAGAAGGCATGTACTTACAGCACGCCTTCAGCATTGCAACGCTAATGTATAGAGGGATTGTGCAAGCTCTCGAGGCCATGGCACAACTGCGCATGGGAATGTAGCATCTGTCTCTCTGCCTTACTCGAGTCTCCACGCTTTTGTAATTAGATGGCTCATTTGTCATCAAGAGGGTGCAGACAGATGCAGTATGACAAGGGTGTATCTCCACATACGATGGGCTCATCTGGTTCTCCTCACCATACCGTCAACTATTTTAGTCTTGGATTTCTGTTTAAACGTGCGGCATTGCTTTCATTGATGACCACTTGCCACACAGGCTTGAAAGAAACACACCAGGTCGAATTTGGTTATGAGAATTTGGTTATGAGTTTAACCTCTTATGGTTAAACTGCCCAAATCAAGACTCTCTTCACCTTCACTCCTTCATTCCCCTTTCTCCCACCTCTGGAACAAACTCCCCCACTCTCTTCAATCCCACTCCTCCCTCCAGGTCTTTAAAACAGCTGTTCACCACCATCTCTTATCTTCCCCCATCCAAAACCTTGATCTTTTCTACCCCCGGTAATTCACCCCAGATTCACTTTTTTGAAATTCCAACTTCCTACCTGGAAGTCCTTGCAGTGTCCTTGTGTTTTACACTTCTCCCACCCCACCTCCCTTCCCACGCCTCCTCCCCCCAAGCCCTCCCACAGATCTCCCGATGTCCCTGCTCTCAAATGTTGTGTTTGTGTGCTTCCCCTTCTCGCCCCATCTTGTCTACCGCTACCCATATTATATGTTTTTCGTGTCTGTTTGATTTTTTGTGTGATAAATGTTAGCTCTTTCACGAGCCTCGATGCTGTATACAAAAAAAACATTTTTTTTTTACAAATATTAACCAAATTGGGCTGGACATTTAGACTCGCTCAAGTAAACTCTTACTACATTATATTCTTGTCGATTAGCACAGCACCGACATGCTGGAGATAAATGTTAAAGAAGGATCACGTGATGCCAAGGGAAGTTATCATGTGGTGCTGCTATTTCATGACCCTACACGTACAAAAGGAAGATCTATGCCTTTCACGTCATCATAGACAATCCACATGTTCCAACCTCTTGAAGAGGTTACAGTGAAATGGCACGTACTGTCACGAAAAGCCAGTGAGGAGTTATGGTGAGTGGAAAAAGATACATTTTACTCCATTCCTTTACCTAAATGTTTCCCCCAATTAATCAGGCCTTTATTTTTAATCAAAAAATTCGACAATCTTTTATTGCATAATTGAAATGTATGGAGATATTCAACAACATAACTGCGAGTGTCCCCGTATAACCTCCCCAGCCCAGGTAGTATGATCAGTATCTTAAATGCCCACATCAGACGGTTCTCTGGCTTCTGACATAGTGGGTGATGTCAAGTGAAAAAATGATCAGTTTACTGAACAAAAGTACTGAGGAAATGATACTTTCACCAAAATGATAAATGACGACAGATTAAACGAGACGGTATCTCAAAATGCAAAGCCTGTACACGTCCATTTTGCACTTTGATGAAAATACTTGGCAAAAACAACAGCGAATAAAATAAGTCTACAATTTATTAATCAGTGCTCTCCATATTATTGTAATGAAGGTTTGTTTGTCACTCACTCACCGCAGGCAGGTGGGTGGTCTTTCTGTCTTCTAGCGACTCCTCTCCGGCCTAGCTCCCCCAGCTCTGTCCCCCCTGAATATTCCTACAGGTCGCACAAGATCTGCCTGCAACCCTCTTTTGGTTAAACTGCCAAAATCAAGACTCTGCTCACCTTCACTTCTTCATTCCTCTTTTCTCCCGCCTCTGGAACAAACTCCCTCACTCTCTTCAATCCCACTCCTCCCTCCAGGTATTTAAAACAGCTGTTCACCACCATCTATCTTCCCCCATCCAAAACCTTGATCTTTTCTACCCCCGTTAATTCACCCCAATCCACTTTTTTTTGAAATCCAGACTTCTTTCCTGGAAGTCCGAGCAGTATTATGTGTTTTATACCTCTCCCACCGCCCCCCCCCCCCCTTTCTCATGCCTCTTCCCCCCAAACCCTCTCCCTCCCACAGATCTTTGTACTTGTGTGCTTCCCTCTCTCTCCCCATCTTGTCTCCCGCTCCCTTTATTGTATGTTTTGTTTGTCCGTTTTTTTTGTGATTGATGTTAGCTCTTACATGAGCCTCGATCTTGTATTAAAAAAAAAAAAATTGGATGATAAAAGCTGAAATGATAAAATACCTGTGGCCTGGAGAGACATAGTGAAGCTCAAATGATAAAATACCTGTGGCCGGGAGAGACATAGTGAAGCTCAAATGATAAAATACCTGTGGCCTGGAGAGACATCGTGAAGCTCAAATGGTAAATAAATAAACAAGAGGGAGAATTGCTTTGCAGGTCATGTTCCCTACTGGTCCCAATGAATGTTCTTGCTCCAACCACTTAGCAATTGCGAGCTATATACAGGAGGACAAATTATTTTTTGGTATGCAAGGCTACAGAATAAGTTGCAATTTCTGTAAGTTATCATAATAAAGCGATGCACCAAGTTTCAGTTCAATATGTTAAAGGGTAAGGAGAAAGTCTGAAAAACGGACCCATGTATAGCATGTGATATTTTCCAAGTCCAAAAAGGCATAACTATGTGAAAAATTGGTGAAACGCCCTAAAACTCAAACTTGTTCGGTAACTTGTTATAATAAAGTCATGTCCCAAGTTTCAGTTGAATACGTTAAATGGTATGGGGAAAAAGTCTGGAAAACCACAGGTGGGATGGACAAATGGACGGGCGGATGGAAAGACAGACTGAGAGCAAACCTATCGTCTCCTCCAGCGAAACCGGTAGGGGACAAATAAACACGGAAGCAATTATTTAAAAAACCGGCCGTCTCGTGCTGTGCATCAGCGGAAGGGCTAATAATGCCTATTTCTACTCACTATGACTTTGGCCTTTCACATTTTGAGGCAATTATTTATTTTCTCCATATTTTCATAATAATGGTTTGTTGAAAATATGGCAAAACTCAAATGGTAAAAAAATTATGGCCAGGACAAACAAGGAAACAAACAAAAAACAATGCACATGTGCGAACGCACACAGAAACGCACACGGATACAACTTTGAAAAAGAAAGCGGTATTTCAAACAGTAAAGATTGCAATATCCAAAACCGAAGCAAAAACAGCTTTTCATTGTCACGATCAAAGATGAAACGAGCCCTGAGTGAGCAGCTCGATTTTTGCTCAATTTTGTTACACACTTTTAGTGCCAAGGATGGCCATTTATAATCCCACCATGACAATCATTGAAAATCCAATAAAGGAAGTGCATTCTGAGGTGGGAGTAAAAATTGAATTTCAAAACTTTTTAAACTACGCTGAAAACTTTTTCCCTTAATTAATCACTCCGCCACAGTGCCTTTAAAAATGTACATCAAAAGTGACAAAATCGATCTGTGCATCCACACTGATCGAACAAATGTAAGGAAGAAGATCCAAACTCGATTTTGAATTGAGGGTGGAGGGGAGTGTGAATGGGGAATGGATAAGGAGATACAACTGGTTATTACTGGTATGTGAGCAAATGAAATATAAATGGTATATAACAACAACAACAACAATAACAACAGGCATTTTAAGGTCATTTTCCGTGCTGGAGCGGGGGTTAGCCTTGCGGTCCCCATGACAATCTTCTCCATTTTGCCCTATTTTCTGCATCTCTCCTTGTTAACCCCCCTGCCCGCATTTCTTCCTCCACCGCCTTTAGCCAAGTCTTTTTCGGTCTTAACCATCCTATAATTAATTCCTTCTACATTCATTTCCATCACTCTTCTCAACCAGTCACTTTCATCCTTCCTCAACACATGACCAAACCATCTCAACCTGTTCCTCTTCACAGCATCCATCACAGGCTCGATTCCCATCATCTTTCGCAATTCATCATTTGTCTTCCTCTCTCTCAACAATACTACACACATCGACCGAACCATTCACATTTCCACCCTTTCCAGCCTTCGTTGCTGCTCCACGTTCATTACCCATGTCTCACTCCCATAAATCATAACACTTCTCACACATGCAGCATACACCTTTCCCTTCAGCTTCAACGACACTCCCATCCTCATCAGCACGTCGCTCAGTTCCCGAAACTTCTTCTATGCACATCTCACTCTAGCATCTCTATAAAATGGTGTAGAAAAAAGGAAAAGCTATTCCTGTTAACTCCTTTGTCAGAAACATTTCTTAGAATAAATAATAATTAATGAATTAACTGCCCGCAGCCCTCTTCTCAATTGGAATTGGAATCTTCCGCGATGAAGCTAACTCCGAGGGCCTTTCACTTACTCACCGCAGGCAGGTTGGTGGTCTTTCTGTCTTCCACCGACTCCTCTCCGGTCTTGCTCCCCCAGCTCTCTCTGGGCTCTGTCCCCTAAATATTCCTACAGGTCGCACAAGATCTGCCTGCAAACCTCTTATGGTTAAACTGCCAAAATCAAGACTCTCTGCTCACCTTCACTCCTTCATTCCCCTTTTCTCCCGCCTCTGGAACAAACTCCCTCACTCTCTTCAATCCCACTCCTCTCTCCAGGTCTTCAAAACAGCTGTTCACCACCATCTCTTATCTAACCCCCATTCAAAACCTTGATCTTTTCTACCTCCGCTAATTTCACCCCAGATTCACTTTTTTGAAATACCAACTTCCTTCCTGGAAATCCTTGCAGTGTCCTTGTTTTATACTTCTCCCACCCCCCCGCCCCCCCTTTCCACGCCTCCTCTCCCCAAGCCCTCTACCTCCCACAGATTCTTCCGATGTCCCTGCTCTCAAATGTTGTTTTTGTGTGCTTCCCCTTCTCTCCCCCATCTTGTCTACCACTACCCTTATTATATACTTTGTTGTTTGTTTGTTTTTTTGTGTGATAAATGTTAGCTCCTTCACGAGCCTTGATCCTGTATACAAAAAAAATATTGCAGTGTTTGGAAAATACGAAACAAGTTTCACCTCGATTGCCATTTACTGTAAGATGCGTCTTCCTCTCAATGCCCACCCACACCTCCCACCACACTGGAATAAGGAGCCGATATGATCAGATCCCTCAGGAAGAAGAATCACCGGACTTGCATCAGGACCAGAGGAAGTGCAGAGGGCCACCTGGTACTAAACCTGATCTTCAAAAAACAAAGTTGAGCAAAAAAATGAATCGCACACTTTAGACAAGCTATTGGTTTTCAAACTATTTGTGGCTATCATCGTCAGAGGGGGATGAGGCTCCAGGCAAAATCTCAGAACATGCAAGTCTTGAAATATTTCTCAACTGTTCCAAGTCAGACAGTTAACTTACGAGAATGTTAAAAAGCCAGACAACCTCGATGACCATGTTCACAAATCCCATCACAAGGCCACAATTGTCAATAAATCAAATGAGCATCGGTATATATGAGGGGGAGTCAATAAGTCCCTCATCCCACCAAATAGTAAAGAATTGCCCTGCACCAGCAATGTAATGGGGGTGGTGGGGTGGTGTAAAAGGGTGCGGTAAAAACGTTGATCCCCCATTCGTATAGAGCTGTACAAGAAGCCGACAAAGGTTGAAAAATCAAAACAGCCATGTTATAAAAATCAAAACCAAATGCTTTATTAATACACTTGCCAAGAAGTACAACCAATATAGATTGTGCAATTAAAAAGGAAGAAGTTACATGGCCCAGTTCAACATCCTGGGTAGGTAACTAATCATATAATCGTGCATGCATGCACACCTCGGTGTGCGAGGAAGAACTGTAGCGTTTTAGAGGTTGACTGCATGTGCAGGGAGGTGTCTCGCCAAATCAGATGTGAATTCCACAGCTTGGCAATAAAATGACCGATCGATCCACACGAGATAGGCCTCATTTCTCAGAGTAAATGCGCATGCACGGCACACGGCGAGCAGTAGTCGGAGCTCCATTGCCTTGCAACATACGATTGATTCGGAGTTTTAATAGTGCACGACTTTCCCAGCACGAAAAACCTTTAAAGAACAGATGCTCATACATCAAGCGAGCCATTTATTACATATACACATATATGGTGGATTTTTATATACAAATGTTTTTTTTGTTTTTGTTTTTTTTGTATACTGAATCGAGGCTCGTGAAAGAGTTGACAATTACTTCACAAACAAATCAACCAGACAGACAAAATATATAAAAAGAGGGAGCGGAAGACAAGAGAAGGGGAAGCACACAAACACTTGAGAGCACACAACATTTGAGAGCAGGGAGATGTGTGGGAGGGAGAGGGCTTGGGGGGGAGGAGGCATGGGAAGAGGGATGGGGGGGGGGGGGTTTAAAAAATATCTTCCCTTCCTTCACATTTACACTGCAATATCCCTCCCCTTCTCTTCCGTATCGCAATTTGGACATTAACTCCAACCGTCTCCCATGCGCTTGAATACGTGTTGGTCGTTATCGCCATATGCGGGCTTCAGATGGTGGAACGGAGCCCTCCCAGGTCTCAAAGTATACACCTTCTTGTGTGTGTTTGTGTGTGTGTGCACAGGTTTCTGTGATTCTCTGTTTCTGTGTGTGTGTGTGTGTGTGTGTGTGTGTGTGTACAGGTGTGTGTGTGTGTGTACAGGTGTGTGTGTGTGTGTGTACAGGTGTGTGTGTGTGTGTGTACAGGTGTGTGTGTGTGTGTGTACAGGTGTGTGTGTGTGTGTGTGTGTACAGGTGTGTGTGTGTGTGTGTGTGTGTGTGTGTGTGTGTGTGTGTGTGTGTGTGTGTGTGTGTGTGTGTGTGTAGGTTTGTGTGTGTGTAGGTTTGTGTGTGTGTAGGTTTGTTTGTACAGGTTTGTGTGTGTACGGCTGTGTGCGTGTACATGTTTGTGTCGTACATTTGTGTGTATATGTATATAATAAGTAGATGGTCACGTTTTCTCAATTTACCATGTCTGTGTTTAAAAAAACAGCATGAAAGTCTAATCTGCAAGTCCCAATGAATGCATTAGTTTTCATAATCGCTTACAAATTAGTAACGTGTCCATATAAACGTGCAATTAACAAGCATCTCCTGTTCAGCTGTGAGCAAGCCCCAGTCGGACCTTTTTTTTTTTTTTTCTCCTTAACATACATACAGTCATCGAAGCAACAACAACAACAACATGCATTTTAAGGCAATTTTCCCTGCTAGAGCGGGGGTTAGCCTTGCGGTCCCCATGACAATCTTCTCCATTTTGCCCTATTTTCTGCATCTCTCCTTGTTAACCCCCTTGCCCGCATTTCTTCTTCCACCATCTTTAGCCAAGTCTTTCTCGGTCTTCCCCGTCCTCTACTTCCTTCTACATTAACTTCCATCACTCTTCTCAACCAGTCACTTTCATCCTTCCTCAATACATGACCAAACCATCTCAACCTGTTCCTCTTCACAGCATCAATCACAGGCAATATTCCCATCATCTTTCTCAATTCATCATTTGTCCTCCTCAATCTCAACGATACTCCGCACATCCATCGAACCATTCGCATTTCCACCCTTTCCAGCCTTCGTTGCTGCTCTACGTTCATTACCCATGTCTCGCTCCCATAAATCATAACACTTCTCACACATGCAGCATACACCTTTCCCTTCAGCTTCAGCGACACTCTCCTCCTCATCAGCACGCCACTCAGTTCCCGAAACTTCTTCCATGCACATCTCACTCGAGCAACCGTTGCCGAGTCTGATCCACCTTCTCCATTCAGCATGTCTCCGAGGTAGCAAAATGTTTTCACACCTTCCAGCTTCACGCCATCTCCAAGATCCAACTCAACATTTCCTCCATCTGCAGCTCCCTCTGCGCACACCTTACATTTGAATGTAGCTGCCACATTGGTTAATGACCCTCTCAGACCACTACATTTTTGATGAACCCACTCAGCGCACATTGTACACTGAATGGAGTTCACTCCGACACCCTTCCTGCACACAGCACACGGCCACTTCCCAGTTCTTTCCACCTCACCACATGCTTTACCACTTGCCATCACCTTTGTCTTTCCGATATTCACCTTCAGACCTTTTGTCTCCATACATTCCTTCCACTTGTTCATCTTTTCCTTCAGTCCATCCATACTTTCCGCAATCAACACCAGATCATCTGCATACAACAACTCCCACGGTAAACCCTCCTTTACGTTCTGAGCCAGCACCTCCATCACAGCTACAAATAGTAGTGGACTTAGTACCGACCCCTGATGCACTCCCACCTTCACCTCAAACTCACCACTGTTCCCGTCCTTCGTCCTTACAGCTGTGCGTGCTCTTTTGTACATTGCCATCACTACTCTGATCAACCATTCCTCCACTCCTAACTTCCTCAATGCCCATGTCAATACTTTGCGTGGAACCCTATCGAATGCTTTCTCCAGATCAACAAACCCAAAAAACAACTTCTTCCTCTTATCCATGTACTTCTCCTGCAACTGCCTCACAATGAAAAGCGCATCTGTCGTTCCTCTTCCTGGCATAAATCCAAACTGCATTTCGTCGATCTTCACTTTCTTCCTTATCCTCCTTTCCAACACCCTTTCCAATACCTTCATTCCATGCTCCAATAACTTTATCGCGCGGTACGAGCCACACTCCAGAGGGTCACCTTTCCCCTTGTATAGAGGGACGAGGGTACTCAGTTCCCAATCCACTGGAATGCGGCCTTCTTTCACCACCAGATTACAGATCTCTGTCATTCTCTTCACACCCCAACTTCCTGCTGCCTTCAACATATCTCCCACAACTCCCGTCGGCCCTCCCGCTTTTCCACTCTTCATTGCTTTTATCGCTTCCTCAACTTCCTTCTCAGTTATCTTCTCTGCCGGTCCTAAAACTGGGTTACTCTCTATGTTGTCATCCCATTCATTCTCTGTATTCAACAGCATTTCCATATATCTTTTCCATCTTCCTTTAATTCCATCTGGGTCGACAACGATTTGTCCCACTTCATCCTTCAAGCAATTCACCCCCATCACATCACACCTCTCTTTCGCTATGTGCTTTGCAATCCTGAATACTGCTTTCTGACCCTCTTCCGAATCCAAGCGTTCTCCGAACATTTTCATACATGCCTCCTGCGCCTTTGCTACCTCTTTCTTTGCAGCCTTCCTGGCTGCCTTATAACTTTCATGCTCTGCTGTTTCTGCTCCCGTACCCTTCGCCTTCTGCCACTCTTTGAACTTCTTCCTCTTCTCGTCAATCCTCTTTCCAACTTCAACATCCCACCACCATGTTTCCGAGTGCCTCGGTGGTCCTTTTGTCCATCCACATACCTCACCAACGGCTCCCAACAGACTAGCTTTCATTGACATCCAACCACTTTCAAGCTCAACCACATCATCCTCTACCCTACTCAGCCTCTCTTTTAATGCCTCCCTTACTGTCACCTCTTTCAACCTCCACACCTTCATTCTCGGTTGGTACTTCACCCGCCGAGCTCTCCTCGCACCTTTCACCCTTATGTCGCAGACAACCAAGTGGTGCTGTGAAACAGCCTCCTCCCCCGGGATCACCTTTGTGTCCCGGAGGTGCCCCCTATCTCGCCTACGCACCATCAGGTAGTCAACGGTTGTCGTCGACCCACCTGACGTGTATGTAACAAGCTTATTGTCCTCTTTCTGGAACTGAGTATTACAAATCAACAAATCAGCTCCAAAATCCTTTCACCTTCTCCATTTCTCACACCATATCCGTAACCCCCATGAACTCCCTCAAAACCGTCCATACTCCTTCCCACATGTCCATTTAGGTCTCCTCCCACCACAACAACTTCCTCATCTTTCACGTTTTCCATCAGCTTCTCTATCGCACACCAGAACTTGTCCTTCTCTTCATCGCTTCGACCAACCTGCGGAGCATATCCCGAGATGACGTTCACCAAGAGCTTTCCAATCATCATTTTCACCATCATCAACCTATCACTCACTCTAGTCACACTCACCACACTGTCTACAAACTCCTCAGAAAACAGGACACCAACACCATTCACGCCCTCCGGGCACCCTTGCCACACAAACTTGTATTTCTGTGCCTGCCTACCCTTCACCATTCTCACACCACTTCCCTTCCATCTCGTCTCTTGCACACAACATATGTCCACCCTTCTTCTGACCAATACTTCCACCACTTCTCCTGATCTCCCTGTCATTGTCCCTACATTCCATGTCCCAAACCTCAGAAACCGATCTCCACTTCGGGCTGTACCCTGCCCATATGTACTTGTGATTGTCATGGTTCTCTTTTTGAGGCAATGTTTTTATGGCCGGATGCCCTTCCTGACAACCCTCTTAGTCGTCGCTTACGACACGCAGGGATACGGCTTCTTTTTTTTTTTTTTTGTATACAAGATCGAGGCTCGTGAAAGAGCGAACATTATCACACAGAAAGACAAACCGACACATAAAACATATAACATCGGGAGCGGTAGACAAGATGGGGAGAGAGGGGGAAGGACACAAACACAACATTTGAGAGCAGGGACCGAGAGACATGGAGACATCGAGAGATCTGAGAGAGGGCGAGGGCTTTGGGGGGGGGGGCATGGGAAGGGGGCGGTGGGAGAGGTATAAAACATATGGACACTGCCAGGACTTCCAGGAAAGAAGTTGGAATTTCAAACAAGGTGGATCTGGGGTGAATTAGCAGGGGTAGAAAAGATCAAGGTTTTGGATGGGGGAAGATAAGAGATGGTGGTGAACAGCTGTTTTAAAGACCTGGAGGGAGGAGTGGGATTGAAGGGAGTGAGGGAGTTTGTTCCAGAGGCGGGAGAAAAGAGGAATGAAAGAGTGAAGGTGAGCAGAGAGCCGAGATTTCGGCAGTTTAACCATCAGAGGGTTGCTGGCAGATCTTGTGCGACCTGTAGGAATATTTGGGGGACAGAGCACAGAGAGAGCTGGGGGTGCAAGGCCGGAGAGGAGTCGGTAGAAGACAGAAAGACCACCTACCTGCCTGCGGTAAGTGAGTGAAAGGCCCTCAGAGATAGCTTCATCGTGGGAGATTCCAATAATTCTGAAAGCTTTGGTTTCAACAGCGTGAAGCCGAGCTAGGTGTGAGGCAGGAGCACCGGCCCATAGGGGAGAACAGTATTCCATTGAGCTGCGGATGAAAGCCTTGTATGTGGTGAGGAGCTCAGGTGTGCCGAGGAAGGACTTCGCACGACGGAGGATGCCCAGTCGGCGACTGGCTTTGGAGGCCAGCTTGGAAATGTGGTTTTCCCAAGAAAGATCATGGCAGATAGTGAGACCCAAAAGCTTGAGCGACAGAACTTCTTGGAGAGGATTGTTGAGAAAGTAGATGGGAGGGTTGTCCAGTCGATCTTTTCGGAGAGACATAGTAAGAGTGTGAGATTTGTCAGGATTGAAAGACATGTTCCACTTGTTTGACCAGTCTGTGATTTTGTCCAGGTCTTCAGAGAGTGAGGAGGCTGCAGACTGCCGATCTGAGGGAAGAGGAATGGAGCGGCAGAGAGTGGAGTCATCAGCAAAGAGATAGAGAGGATTTTCAAGAGAGTCAGAGAGATCATTGATGAAGACCAGAAAAAGCACGGGGCCCAGAACACTGCCTTGAGGAACTCCAGCCTGAACAGGAAGAGGAGATGAGAGAAACCCATTCAGGGCCACACGTTGACGACGACTAGAGAGGAAGTCCGCCAGCCATGCGTGGAGATTTCCATGGATACCAAAGGAGGAGAGTTTGGTGAGCAGAGTGGGGTGCCAGACCGTGTCGAAGGCACGTGATATGTCAAGGGAGACAGCTCTAATTTCCTGTTTGGCATTGACGACCTCCATCCATTGTTGAGACAGCAGAAGCAGCATGTCCAGAGTAGAGTGGCCTGGTCTGAAACCAAATTGATGATCAGAGATCAAGCCATTGGAGAAGAGGAAAGATTTCATATCCGAAGCAATGATGGATTCCATGACTTTGCTGATAATTGGGAGAAGGCTGATTGGTCTGTAGTTGCTAGGATCTGTTTTTGCACCTTTTTTGTGCAAAGCGGTGATGTTGGCTGATTTCCAAGCAGATGGCAGTTGACCTTGAGCAAAAGAGAGGGTGAAGAGAAACAGAGAGAGGGTGAGATAGAGCGGCAGAGCAGGATTTTAGGACCCGTGGGCTGATGCCGTCGGGTCCAGTTGCAGAATCAGAGTCGAGGGTTGACAGAAACTTTTCCACCTTGTCAGGAGGAAAGGACACGGAGTCCAGGAGCAGCAGGGTACGACTGGGTATGGTGGGTACAGAGAGGGATGGGTTTGGGACACAAGATTTAGAGGCAAACACAGAGTTGAGGCATTCAGCTTTTTCACGTGCGGAGTCAGCTGTGTAGCCGTTTGAGGTAAGGGAGGGAATGGAGGGGGAACAAACACCAGAAACGGATTTGACCAGACGCCACCAGGATTTGGAAGAGGGAGACAGATAAGAGAGTTCGGTCTTGAGAACGGAGAGATATTGTTTCCTGGCTCTCCTGAGGGTGGACACACACTTGTTTCGGGCTTTCTGAAAGGAAATGAGATTTCGTTCCGTTGGATTTGCTTTCCAGGAGACGAAGGCAAGTTGTTTCTGGGCAACAGCCTCACCACAAGATTCCGTGTACCATGGACGGGAGGAAGGGTATGACAACTGAAGACGAGATGGGATAAATCTGTGCATGAGAGAGAGCAATTTACTTTGGAAGAATTCCCAGGATGAGTTGATGTCAGAGGTGGTAGAGATGGGAGACCAGTCCAGATGATTGATGGCTGCTTGAAGACCGTGCCAGTTGGCCTGAGTGAAATGCCAGACTCGTCGACGCTGAGCAGGCTCCCTGAGGATGGTCAGAGAGATGTCCACTTTAACAAGGACATGATCAGATGATCCGATTGGAGCAGAAGAAGAGCAGCAGACATTTTCAGGGAAGTTAGTCATAACCAAGTCCAGAAGAGAAGATGTTCCGTTGATTGAGATCCGGGTCGGGATATTGACAGATTGTGTCAGTCCCAGTGAGTCGCAGAAGTCCTTTGCTGAGGAGCCATGGCTGGTGAGAGAGGTACCCACACCCAGCCAACTGGCATGATGACAGTTGAAATCACCACATATGAGGAAGAGAGAGTTGGGATGAGTAGATAGAAGTTGGTCCATATTATCAGACAGCGAGATGTAGATGGAGTCATCACTGTTTGGTGGACGGTACAACACACATATGAACAAGAGGTGGGAGCGAAGGGGAAGCCGTAGCCAGAGGTATTCCTGGGGGTGAGGTGGAGAGAGTGCAGTGCAGGGCGAGTGAGGAAGAGAGTTTTTGATAAAGATAGCAACCCCGCCTCCAGGACGAGGCTCAGGTCTATCATACCGGAGGAGGGAGTAGCCCGGGAGAGATACTAAGGAATCAGAGACATCATAAAGGAGGAAAGTTTCTGTTAAGCAGATCACATCTGGTTTGACAGAAGCAACCTGTATGGAGAGATCAGTTAAGTTTGAACGAAGGCCCCGGATGTTTGAGGTCCATACCGTTAATGAAGAGGAAGGGGGAGCATCAGATACAGAACAGGGGGGAGGAGGGGTAGGGTAAGATGTGGAAGAGGTGGAAGAGGTAGGGAGAGCTGTTGAAGGTGTGTCAGAGATTTCAGAATAGCTCGGAGAAAGGGAAGGATGGGGCGGACAAAAGGTTTGATGGTGATTGGGTGTGGCACAATGAGGTGTTATTTGAGGAGGGGGAAGAGCGAGGCAGAAGGTTGGGGGAGATGGAGGTGAGAGTTGGAAGGGGGAAGAAGCGGGGAGGACGCTTTGAGGAGGGGGAGTGAGAGGGGGGAAATTGAGAAGCAATGAGGGTGGGGAGATTTGAAGGGGAGGGGTGAGGGGGGAGTTTGGGAGGGAAGGGACAAGGGGAGGGATTTGAAAGGGATGGGATATGGGGGAGATTTGGAGGGGAGGGGTGAGGGAGGAGTCTAGGAGGGGAGGGGCGAGGGGGCGTCTTGGCGGGGAGGGGTGAGGGGTAGTTTAGGAGGGAGGGGGCAAGGGGGGAGATTTGAAAGGGATGGGTGATGGGGAAGATTTGGAGGGGAGGGGTGATGGGGAAGATTTGGAGGGGAGGGGTTATGGGGAAGATTTGGAGGGGAGGGGTGAGATTGGATTTTAGAAAGTGTACGATTTATGGGAAACGAACATTTATTGCAAAATGAGTTTCTTGTGACCTTCGAGTTAAAAATACGTTTAAGGACGCTGGATGGAGGATGGAGTGCAGGAGAGTTTAGGGAATGTAGAAAAAAGGCACTATAGGAGATGGATATTTTTTTTGGGATGAATTGATTTGGTGAGCAAGTCGAAAGCAGCCTTTTAAAGAAGAAGAAGAAAAAGGTGTTATAAAATATGACGGAATACATAACTTGAGGGGAAAGTGTAAACATTGAAGGTTAATAACAGTGAAAACTATCTGGGGAAATGGGGGAGAAACACGTGGTCGAAGAACGAACGAACGAATAAGAATGAATAAACGAATAAGAGAAGGAAATGTTTTTTTTTTTTTTTTTTTTGAGTTGAGATTTACACAAGGAAGTAGGCTATGGGTGAAAAGACTGGGAATACAGAGAACGAAAGTTATTGGATCACAAACGACGGACCGCCGAGAGAAAAACAAAGCCTCAAGGTTGTACAGTGTACACTGTACAAGGCCTCAAGACACGACACGAATTAACACGATTTTCAATACAGGTATGAAAGATTTGCACCGAAAAATCTTCGTCGGGACACAATATACGTACAACACCATAAATAAATACAGTTTTAACGAAAATACAAATGGGACAATCACTTAACTTCGATTTCAAATCGTTCGCGACGCGGCAAAGCCCTGCTCGCGACACGGCAAACACTGCCGATCAATTTATGAAAGATAAACACCGAGAAACAACCAAAGTTGCACACAATAACTTCACACACCGAAAGATAAATACAGTTTCGACAAAATACAATTGTGAACAGACTTAACTTCGAATAACGTGGAGACCGAGTGGAGCTTCGAAAATCCCTCCCACCGTCTCCAAGATCTCGCGAGATCTCCAAGATCCTATTCCGAGAATAGGTGTACCTATTCTGACCAGGGTACACACTGGGAAACGTTTAAAACATGTAAATTCTGGGGGGGGGGGGGGGGGGCGTCAGCATCACGGCTGCGGTTTAAACATATTCCAACAATATCCAAACAGAACCATGAAAAAAAAAAAAACATCCGGGAAAAGTCTCCAAGCAAGAACGTGGATTTGAGAAGGAAGGAGCAGAGGCGGAAGAAAACGAGATACAGGGGGCGGGGCACAAGCCGAGATGAGGAGGAGAGCGAACAAGCACGTGTCCGGGAGGAGAGAAAGAATCAATATATAATTCTTGGTCTCGGGAGGTGAGGTGAGGGGGAGAAAACAAAATAAAAGAAACAAGCAATACAGCGAAGGAAATAACCCAAACCGACAAAACACCGACGGGGGGAGGGAAGCCCCAAGTTACCAGGCCGCGCACGAGGTACGACCCAGAAAACGATTAACTACACACAAGTCTGCACGAACCACAAACCAACACCAACTAGAAACACACAATAACACGTACACAGCAAAATAACCAGTGGAAATTTGACAAAGACAAGAATGGGAAAACACTGAAACTTCGATGCCGTGGAGAGCTCGAAGTACGCCTCACTCGCCCGAGGAACCGGAAGTCTCTTCATCGAAGTTCATCGAAGCAGAGAAAAGAAAAGTCAGGGTAGTTCAAGGTGTGTGTGTGTGTGTGTGTGTGTATGTATATATATATATATTATATATATATATATTAGATTAATGAACAGGATTAAATCATTAAATTGATATATGTGGGAAAATTATTTCAGGGTCGCCCAGATAGCCCAGATGGCAGAGCACTGACTGGTATGCTTTTCCACAGGATCTGGGTTCGATTCCTGGTCTGGGCATGAAATTTTACCACATATATCAATTTAAATATATATATAATATAAATAAATGTCCATTTTGTACATTCCACAAATCAACATGGCCGATAATTAAGCAAGACTAAGGGGACACACATCACATGCTAAGCACATCTTGGTGGAGTCACAAGAGAAGCTTTCAGTTCTATTTCAAATTCGATTTTAATGAGCAATACACATGAAAATAATGATATTACATCAAGGAGTCCCTCCAGCGTTAAGTAACACCAAAGCCATTTTTTCGTGGGTCAAGGGGGGGGGGGGAGGGTAGGGACAAATCTACAGCCGAACTGCCACCCCTTTCATTAACTGACTGAAACAAAACCGTTTGGATCTTCAATGATGACATCGTGCCCTCAGCACACACGTCACTGGGATGGTACCCACTACCCATGCCCCTGTGATGCCAGGCAATTCATTTAAATCACGGCTGTTCTTTACCGACATCGATAGCCGACACAGGCCGGGCAAGGTCAGGTTTAACAGCGTGCCTCGGAAAATAAGGAAAGCACTGCAGACAACATAGATGGACAGAAAAGTCACTCAAAGTAATTGACCAATTCAATATTTTCTCTCAAATGTATACCTTGCTGTAAATGAATGAACGAATGACTGAGGGAATGAATGCTAAAGCGCTTGTGTTTTAAGTTTTAAGGCTTCAACGCACAAACAGTGGATTTTCAGAGACACAGCTCACTAAGAGGGAGTCTCACTAGATGGTGAAGTACGATGTACATGGAACCATCAAGAACAGTGGCCATGCCAAGATAAGCCGTCAACGCTGAGGGACCAACTTTACCACTTCCAAAATTACACCAAATGTCAATGCATTCTCTCATCACGTAACAATGATTTTAAAACATTCAACAACTACAACATCAAAAGATAGCGCATTTAATAATGCAGAGCTCACCAGGGTGTATCGATTAATAGTACATCTGAGATCATTCACCCACTCACCAACCCACTTATATACCCAAACCCACACACGCACCCAACCCAAACCCATTCAGACCCACCCAAACCCACTCACACCCATTCAGACCCACCCAAACCCACTCACACACCCATTCAGACCCACCCAAACCCACTCACACACCCATTCAGACCACCCAAACCCACACACGCACCCACCCAAACCCATTCAGACCCACCCAAACCCACTCACACCCATTCAGACCCACCCAAACCCACTCACACACCCATTCAGACCCACCCAAACCCACACACGCACCCAACCCAAACCCATTCAGACCCACCCAAACCCACTCACACCCATTCAGACCACCCAAACCCACTCACACACCCATTCAGACCACCCAAACCCACTCACACCCATTCAGACCACCCAAACCCACTCACACACCCATTCAGACCACCCAAACCCACTCACACCCATTCAGACCACCCAAACCCACTCACACCCATTCAGACCACCCAAACCCACTCACACCCATTCAGACCACCCAAACCCACTCACCCAAACCCACTCCAGTACAAAATGCTTTGACTAGTGTGGCTCAGGATAAAATGTATTGACAATCCCAGGGGACGGTGGGTCTCAATTTTCTATTTTTGGTCGAGGCAACCCAGGAAGGATGGAGTGCCCCAATGTAGTGTTCTGGGCCCAGTCCTATTCCTGATCTTCCTCAATGATCTCTATGACTCTCAGGAAAATCCTCCATCTATTTGCTGACTACTCCACCCTTTGCCGTGACATCCCTAATCCTTCAGACAGGCAGGTTGCAGCATCTTCTCTGCAAGCAGGTAAAATACTTGGAATATGTTTTTCAATCCTGACAAATGTCTCTGTCTCTCCAAAAGGACCATATGGCAAACCCTCCTATCCACTTTCTTAATCTTCTTCAGGAAGTTCAGTCATTCAAACTTTTGGGTCGCACTATCACCCATAATCTTTCTTGGGCAAACCATTTTTCAAAGTTGGCCTCCAGAGCTCGGTGCCGACTAGGCATTCTCCATCGTGCAAAGTACATCCTTGGCACACCTGAACTCTTATCCACCTGCAAGGCCTTCATGGAGCACTGTCCTCCCCTCTGGGCTGGTGCCCCAGTCTCACACTTCGCCCTTATTGATGCTGTGCAAAGCAAGGTCTTCAAGATTATTGGAATCTCCCACAACGAAGACCTCTGGACCGATCAATTTCACACCACAGACAGGTCGGTTGTCTCTCTGTCTTCTATCACGTCTGTTCTGGTCTTGCACCTGTATTTAAATCTGGTGAGATGACAGGCCAAGGTGTCATGGCACAAATGTTGGCCTTGCCAAGAACGTATCTTGTTTGAATGGCCCTGTGAACAGGAGCATTATCGCCCATAAAGATTATTTATTGACCATGCTGTTGAAGGGGAGGCAACATATGCTGCTGCAAGATCTCATTTATGATTGATCTGCCATCAGATTACCATGGATATGGATCAGGTTGGTGCGAAAGGTTTCAGCAATACCATGCCACATCACGACACTTCCGTGTCCAAAATTTGCGGCTCCATGGACACAGATTGGGACATACCATTCATTGAGTCTTCTGTCGACTTGTACAAGACCATTATGCCTTTCAAGGGGAAACCTGGAATTAGTCACTTAACATAACATTTGCCCATTGCTTCTTTGTCAATCGGATGTGCCGATTTGACCACTGTAAGCATGCTTGGATGTGTCACGATGCAAGTCTTGGATGCTGAACAGGATGAGGAGCACAGATCCCTGCATCACAGAGATGCCTCAGTCGGGTGTTGACAATTATCCTGAGGTCCAGGGAGTGTTTGCAGTACTCTGGGAAGCTTGAAACCGATTGTGTGGATGGGTCATGTGAATGTATCGGTCCTGAGCGGGAGTCGTTATCCTGGGATGTCCACTTCTTGGCAGAGACAGCAAGTCACCTGAGCCTCGTCTCAAGTCACAAATCTATGAGGGCAATACAAGTCTCAAGTCAAGTGTCACATCATAATGTCATATATCATAGACCTTCATTATGTGTCAAGGTTTACACAAGTCATGAGCTGGTTGTTTTTATGAGCTTGATGATTTTTTGGGCAGGTACACTCTAAAATAAATGACATGGAAAATATTAAAATGACAAAGTTTAATTACTTTATTTCAAACTCGTTGACCAGGCTCGGTGGTGTAACGGTTACGTGATCTATTTACCGAGTTTGTGCTCCCGATGGCGAGCAACTCTGGAAGTCTTTGTTTATAAATATAATCACATCCAACTAAACATCGAATGAAAATTGGTCACAAGCACATCACTGAGATATATTTATTTTGATATAGTGTTCATTCATTCATCGTCAAAATCAACAAGTCTGCAAGCTAAAATCTCAAGTCCAGTCGCAAGCTAAAATCTCAAGTCCAGTCGCAAGTCAAGTCGCAGGTCAAGTCGCAAGTCGAGTCGCAAGTCAAGTCGCAGGTCAAGTCGCAAGTCGAGTCGCAGGTCGAGTCGCAAGTCAAGTCGCAAGTCAAGTCGCAAGTCAAGTCGCAAGTCGAGTCGCAAGTCGAGTCGCAGGTCGAGTCGCAAGTCGAGTCGCAAGTCAAGTCGCAAGTCAAGTCGCAAGTCGAGTCGCAAGTCGAGTCGCAAGTCGAGTCGCAAGTCGAGTCGCAGGTCGAGTCGCAGGTCGAGTCGCAGGTCGAGTCGCAGGTCGAGTCGCAAGTCGAGTCGCAAGTCGAGTCGCAAGTCGAGTCGCAAGTCGAGTCGCAAGTCGAGTCGCAGGTCGAGTCGCAGGTCCAGTCGCAAGTCGAGTCGCAAGTCGAGTCGCAGGTCGAGTCGCAGGTCGAGTCGCAGGTCGAGTCGCAAGTCGAGTCGCAAGTCAAGTCGCAAGTCAAGTCGCAGGTCAAGTCGCAGGTCAAGTCGCAGGTCAAGTCGCAGGTCAAGTCGCAAGTCAAGTCGCAGGTCAAGTCGCAGGTCAAGTCGCAGGTCAAGTCGCAGGTCAAGTCGCAGGTCAAGTCGCAGGTCAAGTCGCAGGTCAAGTCGCAGGTCAAGTGGCAAGTCAAGCCGCAAGTCGAGTCGCAAGTCGAGTCGCAAAATTTGTAAATCGAGTGCAACTCGAGTCGACATCTCTGCTTTTTGGCATATCTTTTTTGATCTATTGATCCAGTGACTTGATGACGTCTTTGGAAGTCATAAACAGTTCCTCTCCTTATGTGAGAGCCTTGCAACATGGCTAATGGAAGACCCAGCTTGAAGGTGTCGAACAATTTTATTCCTCTCATCTTCTGACAGACATGTCATTGTAATAGCTTGTTAAAGATGTAAGCAGTGGTTTTTTTATGCCTCCGCCAATGAAGTCGCCGGAGGCATTATGTTTTCAGGTTGTCCGTCGTCCGGCTGTCCGTCCGTCCATGATAGATTTTCGTTACCGCGACAACTTGAGAACAGCTGAAGGGATCTTAGTCAAATTTGGCACAGGTATGTATAATGAGTTAAAGATTAACTGATTAGATTTTAAGGTCAAGAGGTCAAATGGCAAAGGTCAGAGGTCATTCTAGGTTAAAAAAATACTCTTACCACGATAAATTGTGAACCAGTGATGGGATTCTAACCAAATTTGGTACACTTATGTAGAATGATGTAAAGATGAACTGATTAGATTTTGGCCAAGAGGTCAGTCTGTAATAGGTCTACAACTTGAGAATGGCTGAAGTGATCTAATTCAAACTTAGTACAGGCATGTATAATGATGTAAAGATTAAGTGATTAGATTTTGGGGTCAAAGGTCAAATCTGTAACGGTGTACAACTTGAGAACAGCTGAAGTGATCGAATTCAAACTTGGTACAGGTATGTATAATGATGTAAAGATTAACTTATTAGATATTGGGGTCAAAGGTCAAATCTGTAAGAGGTCTATCAGTTGAGAACAGCGAAAGTGATCTAATTAAAACTTGGTACAGGTGTGTATAATATTGCAAAGATTAAGTGATTAGATTTTGGGGTCAAAGGTTAAATGTAATGTCTATAACGTCCGGGTATGTATATTGATGTAAAGATTAAATGATTATAATTTTGGGTCAAGAGGTCAACGGTCAAAGTCTAATAGGTCTATAACTCGAGAATGGCTGAAGTGATCCAATTCAAACTTGGCACAGGTATGTATAATGATGTAAAGATTAACTGATAAGATTTTGGGGGTCCGGAGGTCAAAGGACAGAGGTCATGTCAGGTAAAAATTTGAGAACTTGTGAACAGCTAAAGTGATTTAAATTAAAACTTGGTACAGGTATGTATAATTATGTAAATACTAGCTGAATGCACCCGGCGTTGCCCGGGTTCTTTTTGAATAAATTCAATCTTCTGTGCATAGGTCTGACGCGAGCCCAATATCAGTTAGTGCTCAACGATTCCTTGTTCTTTCTTCTGTCGGACCCCGCGAGAGAGAATTTTGAAAGCATGTGTTGCAATCAGTCAGATATTCCTATTAAGTGCATAAGTTGTACTTCAAGAGAATTTTGAAAGAAGATTTATTGCGAAATGGGCCCGAGGCGGCCTCGACCCGCCTCGCCAATAACCTTCCCGGGGCCCGTCCCGACATTTTTGTTTCAGAGGTTACCTCCTATCTTTCACCGTTCAGGAGATGAGTGCGTGTAGACAAACAAACAAACAAAAACTTTCTTTTATATATATATATATATATAGAAGATAGATGAACTGATTAAATTTTGGGGTCAAAAGGTCAAAGGTCATGTCAGGTAAAAATGTGCTAACTTGGGCACAGCTGAATAGATTTATATCAAACTTGATACAAGTATTATAATGATGTAATAATGTGGGTGAAGGCATATTAGTCGATGTCGTGACGTCGAAGAGTGCCGTTAAGTTTTTGGATGATCTATGCTGGTGTCTTGAGAGACAGTTTCAAATTTATTCAGAATGACTCATGTCACCTCTAAATAACTAAGCGTGCACAAGATGAACATGCTATACGAATGTTGCATGAGGCAATCACATCACATGGAAACTTGTAATCAAGTGTTCTGCACATCCCTCGTGCCAAATAGGCACTTGGAATGAACGCTGGAACAGTCCTTCAACAATTGTATTGTATGAATTCTGTGTGTTCAGTTTTTTATGGCAAAGTATGTGGATTGCAGTCAATTGCATCAAAATTGGACATAAAATGCACATTCAACATATTAATATCAACTTATGGTTAAATTAAACAAAAATGTTGTGGTTAGATTTTCCCTGGTGCTCCTGTGGTTAGGATTTGGCGCTCTCATCGCTGCAGCCTTGGTTAGATTCCTGGCCAGAGAAATTATTTTACCAGCATCGATGGCGTAATGGTGAGAGAGCATCCGCTATGAGTCTGGAAGGTCCGCAGTTCGAACCCCGGTCGAGTCATACCTAAGACTTCAAAAATGGTACGTGCTGCTAATTTGCTTGATGCTCAGCATTGAAAAGGACAGAGCATGGACAAAGAACCATAGGTTGGTAATAATAGCAGAGATATTGATGGCCTCCTCCTGCATTGAAGTTCCTTGGAAGGGAACTTGCATATTATAACCATGGCAAGTTGAGCCTATAAGTCTTTAAGCACACCTCAAACCACAGGCAAAGCAAGCAAACACACACTTCTGAATAAGTGCAGATAACTTTAAGTTTAACATAATCTACAATTGATGTACGAAACCAAGTTATGGTGATTTTGACGTAAAAAAATGTTTTGGTGATAGACAACTTTGTGAAGCTGGGTTGAAGGCTGTTTGGAAGAGCAACATTAAAGTTGGTCTGCGGATTCGGACTCACAGACAGACTCGGCACACCGATTACAATACCCTCCTCCCTTCCCTTCAGGAATGGGCAAGGATAACCAAAAAGGCAGACAAATCAACCGTGTTCCACCATTTTCCTTCTTTCTCCCAATGTCGTGCAATGCTTTTGTCAGACAAACTTCTGCAATTTGAGAAGAAATACAAAGAAATAAATAAGAAGCAACCAAAACTGAAGCTGGCCTTGACTGGCAGCAGGCTGAGATTAGAATATTTATAGCTATGCAAGACCTCTTTGCATCAACCTCCAAGCAAATAACACAGAAACCCTTCCAATCTACCACGAATAGGCTTCCAAGCAAAACATTGACCTGCTTAACAAACGATCGAGGCCGTCGTGGAGGAGGAGAAAAACAAATGAGGGCCGATAGATCAAAGAAGCAGGATGAAAAGCAGGCGTTGAGACTGTTTTCAAGATAGTCGCAGCTAAGCCACACATCCAAGTATCCCCTATGACATACTGCTGCATTCTCCAAAACCAAATTAGAAAGCAACGGGGATTTGAAAGGGGGGTGGGAGAGATGGATGGTGGGAATAAATCTGGCTTTCCTCACTTGCTCAGCCCCCTCTTTCTCCCTCTCTCAGATTGGCTTTACACCTCAGGGAAATGCACCTCCTCACTGCAGCACAATTAAATGCTGATAAAGAATGGATGCAATACTTTGTGTTGTCATTTAAATACAGTCGAGCTTTTTCAGAGCAAACAAAAAGGGACAAAAAATGGGGAAAAGGTTTTATTCCAGTGCCTCAATTAAAATTTTCAAAACTGCAACGGATTTATATTATTCCATGCCAGACTGACCCTACAGTACCCTAGAAAAGTATTCACACCCCTTAACTTCTTCACATTTTATTGTGTTACAGCCTGAATTTAAAATGGATTAAAATGACATTTTTTTTGCACCGATCTACACATAATTCCCCAAAATGTCAAAGTGCAAATTTATTTTTGACAGATTTTTACAAATTAATTAAGAATGAAAAGCTGAAATGTCTCGAGTCAACAGGTATTCAACCCCTTTGCTATGACAGGACAAATTGAGATCAGGTGCATCCAATTTCCTGTGATCATCCTTAAGATGTCTTGACAACTTCATTTGAATCCACCTGTGGCCAGTTCGATTGATTGGACATGATTTAGAAAGAAACACACCTTTCTATATGAGGTCCCACAGTTGACAGTGCAAGTCAGAACAGAAACTCTACCATGAAGTCCAAGGAACTGTCCATAGAACTCTGAGATAGAATTGTGAGGAGGCATAGATCTGGGGAAGGGTATAAAACAATTTCTAGAGTGTTGAAAGTTCCCAAGAGCACAGTGAGCTCCATCATTAGGAAATGGAAATAAGACAGTACAACCCAGACCCTTCCGAGAGCTAGCCGTCCGACCAAACTGAGCAACCGGGCAAGAGGAACCTTTGTCAGGGAGGTGACCAAGAACACAATGACCACTGACATAACTACAGCATTCCTTGGCTAAGATGGGAGAATCTGCCAGAAGCACAAGTCTCTGCAGCACTTCACAAATCTAGGCTTTATGGGAGAGTGGCCAGACCAAAGCTACTCCAAAGAAAAATTAACGTGGCAGTATGCCTAGAGTTTGCAAAAAAGGAACGTGAAATAATCAGACCATGAGGCAAAATATTATGTGGTCTGATGAGACGAAAATCGAACTCTTTCGCCTGAATGCAAAGTGCTACGTCTGGCAGAAACCAAGCATAGTTTATCACCCATCGAACACCATCACTACCATAAAGCATGGTGATGACAGCATAATGCTATGGGGATGCTATTCAGTGGCAGGGACTGGGAGACTTGTAAGGATAGAGGGAACATTGAATGGAGCCAAATACAGACAAATCCTTGAGGAGAACCTGCTCCAGAGTACAAAAGACCTTGGACTGTGGCAAAGTTCTGCAAATGCGAAGTTCTGCAAATGAAGACTGCGAATGTTCCAACAGCACAATGACCCCAAGGATACAGCTAAAGCAACACTGTAATGGCTTCTGAACAAGATGTGAAAGTCCTTGTGTGGCACAACCAAAGCCCAGACTTTGAATCCCAGACTCCCAGAAACAGACCCCGACCAAAGACCAAATCCCAGACTTGAATCCCAGACCAAGGCCCAGACTAGAATCCCATTGAATTAAATATATGGGAAGACTTGAAGATTGCCGTTCACCGAAGCTCCCCATTCAACTTGACAGAGCTTAGGCAAATCTGCAGGGAAGAACAGGAGAAACTCCCCAAATCGAGATGTGCAAAGCTGATACAGACATGCCCAAGAAGACTCGAAGCTGTTATGACTGCCAAAGGTGCTTCTACAAAGTATTGAGCCTGGGGGGTTGGGGGGCGCTTTGCTCTCTCTATATTAACACCTGGCTTTTAAACTCTCTGGTCACACACAGTCAGTCATGGCAGTCGTCTACCGCCCTCCCAAACCACACCCATCATTCCTGTCTGACTTCTCTTACTTTCTGACCCAGCTCTGTTCCTTCTCCCCCTCAATCCTCCTCCTCGGTGATTTCAATATCCACATGGACTCCACTGACTCCACAATAACCACTGACTTCACTGATTTACTCACCTGCTTTAACCTCACTCAACATGTCAACTTTCCTACCCATAACCGTGGTCACATTCTCGACCTTGTCTGCTCTACTGGAATAATTTTGCACCATCTCTCTAGCTCCGACCTCACCCTCTCTGACCACTTATCCATCACTATGACCATCAACATCCCCACCCCAGCACCAAGGCATTATCGCATTATCAACTTCCGTAAGCTAAACTCTCTTTCATCGACCTCATTCTCATCCACCCTCTCTGAAAAAATGTCCACTTCTCCCTTCGTTGACCTCCACACCCCTTCTGACCTCACTGACTACTACAACCACACTCTCTCCTTCTGCCTCGACCAGCTTGCGCCTATAAAAACCAAAACAGTTTCTTTCACCCATTCTGCTCCCTGGTTTACCCCTGAACTCCGCCTGATGAAAGAAAACTCATGCTCGCCAGCTTGAAAGACTCCGCAATAAAACAGGTCTCACAATTCACTCCCAAGCCTACAAGGACCACCTGCAGCACTACAAAGATGCCCTCTCCCACGCCTGCTCCGCCTACTACTCTCAAATTATCCACTCTGGCTCCGGAAACCCAAAAGCACTCTTCTCTACAATAAACAAACTCCTCAGACCCCTGGACACCACCACCCAGTCATTCACAGTAGACAACTGCATCTCCTTCCTTTCATTCTTCCAAAGCAAAATTGACAACATCTACAACAGCTTAACCAACACCGCACCCGCTCCCCCTCAAACCACCTGACCCCCCTTATCCTGCCAACCCCTGTCTCAGTTCTCCCCAGTCTCCCCGACTGACCTCTCTGAACTCCTCATAGGAATGAAAACTGCCACCTGCACTCTGGACCCCATCCCCTCCAGCTTTGTCAAGGCCTCCCTTCCTGCTCTCTCTCCACTTATCACTGCAACAATAAACTCCTCCCTGTCTACAGGCATCGTCCCACCATCCCTCAAAATTGCTGCTGTTACCCCTATTCTGAAAAAACCTGGACTCAACCCTGACACCCTAAATAACTTCAGACCCATCTCCAACCTACCCTTTCTGTCAAAAGTTTTGGAACGCGCTGTAGCCACTCAACTCAAACATCACCTCTCTGCCAATAACCTGTATGAAACATTCCAATCCGGATTCCGCTCCAACCACAGTACTGAAAATGCTCTCCTCAAAACAACCAACTACCTTCTCCTCTCCTCTGACGCCGGCAACCTCAACA
Source organism: Myxine glutinosa (assembly GCF_964187855.1). Taxonomy (NCBI): domain Eukaryota; kingdom Metazoa; phylum Chordata; class Myxini; order Myxiniformes; family Myxinidae; genus Myxine; species Myxine glutinosa. The sequence goes on from NC_136263.1 coordinate 68,971,883, forward strand.
TTCTCATCCTCCTCGACCTCAGCACCGCCTTTGACACCATCAATCACACCATCCTCCTCACCCGACTTGAAACCACCTTTAACATTACCGGCACTGCCCTCTCTTGGATCAAATCTTACCTCTCTGACAGATGCCAGTTCATCTCCATCAATAACTGCAAATCCCCCACTGCTCCCCTCCCCCAAGGTGTCCTCCAAGGTTCAGTTCTCGGCCCCCTCCTCTTCATCCTGTACCTGTCCCCCCTTGGTCACTTAATCCGCCGTCATGGTCTCCAATTCCACTGCTTCGCCGATGACATCCAGCTTTTCATCTCCACCAAGTCAATCTCCACCGCCACCCACTCTATCCTGACAAACTGCATCACTGAAATAAAATCCTGGCTTCAAATCAACTTCCTCAAACTTAACTATGATAAATCTGAAATAATCATCATTGGCCCAAAAACGCTCACCAAATCCACCCATAACTTCGCCCTCAACATTGACGGTTTCCCAGTATCCACCTCCCCTCACATCCGGAATCTTGGCATCATCTTTGATCACACCCTCTCCTTCGCCAAATACACTAAACAAATCACAAAGACAGCCTTCTTTCACCTGAAAAACATCGCCCGTCTCCGTCCATCCCTCTCCTCCACGGCTGCAGAAACCCTCATCCACGCCTTCATCACCTCCCGTCTGGACAACTGCAACAGCCTCCTCTATGGTTCACCCTCAATAATCATCAATAAACTCCAATACATTCAGAACTCCGCTGCCCGTCTACTCACCCATTCCCGGACCCGTGACCACATCACCCCCGTCCTTTATAAGCTTCACTGGCTCCCCATCCCCCAGAGAATCCAGTACAAAATCCTCCTCTTGACCTACAAAGCCCTCCATAACCTGGCCCCATCCTACCTGACTGACCTCCTCTCCAGACACACTCCCACCCGCAAACTCCGCTCTGCTGGCGCCAACCTCCTGTCCCCCCCCATCCAGACCAAATTCAGATCCTGGGGGGACAGGGCCTTCTCCATCGCTGCTCCCACCCTCTGGAACTCACTACCTCACACCATCAGAGACTCCTCCTCACTCCCCACATTGAAAACATCACTCAAGACCCACCTGTTCAACACTGCATTTAACATTTAACCGACAGCATTTAACCCCTGACTATCTCTTCTCCTTCTCCTTCCTTTTGCTTTCATTATTTACCTATTTATTTTTGTCTTTTTTGCACTTGTTTTTTGTACTCTGTCAAAGCGTCTTTGGGCTTCTTGAAAAGCGCTATCTATATATATAAAACACAGTTTGTGTGTGTGTAATGTTACCGATAGACTCCTAAACGGAGAGGCTCACGTACTTGATATTTGGCACAGACATGGCCATTGAGCCTGGGAAGGACATTGCCAACCTAAAAATATTTGACGAGATCCATTTTTTAAATTCATATTTACCTCAGCGCATTTCAGCTAAGAATATTATACATGGAATCTGACCTGGTGGCAGAGCAGCACGCTGATTCGCTCAGAGCGATCACGTGATGTTCCATCCCCGCCGCCAGACCATTGAACATAAAACACAGTTTGTGTGTGTGTAATGTTGTAATGTGTGTAATGTACGGGTCTCCCTTCCCCCGCCTGGCAACGCCGGTACTGGAGGGCGTCTCAGGATCGGTGAGTCTCCAAAATCTGCTTTGTGCTGTTGCGAAGATGCAGGACGATGTCGCGATTGTTGTGCTGCTCTCCGACCATGAGAACTGCAACGTCATTGTTGACTGGCCCTCCCCTTCCCCCTCCCCCTCCCCCTTCCCCCTCCCCCTCCCCCTTCCCCCTGCCCTACCCCTCCCCCTTCCGCTCCCCCCCCCTTCTCCCTCCCCCTCCCACCCTCACCTCCCCTCCTCCCCCCCCTCTTCTCCCCTCCCCCCATCTCCTCCCCTCCCCCCCATTCCCCTCCCCTTCCCCCTCCCCTCCCCTCCTCCCCTCCCCCCCATTCCCCTCCCCTTCCCCCTCCCCTCCCCTCCCCCGCTCGGCAATGCCGGGTACTTCTGCTAGTATAAAATAAATGTATTATTATTATTATTATTATTATTATATATACCATACTACAACCAGCCTGTATATTATGTTGCCTGGTATCGATGCCCCCATCCACCTGTATCATATAATTTTTACATAATGATGAAAATTGTATGATAATTGCTGGATTTATATATCAGATTCCGAATGGCTTTCAACCTGGACATAACACCAGGAATAACTCTGAGAGAAGAGTTTTGGCTGGTGGGGGAAGAGGGGAGGCTGTTGGGGGGGGGGGGGTGGAGGGGGGAGGGTGTGAACAAAGCTTCCGTGAGACAGTCACACGGGATGTCCAAAATGAAGACCACTTTCAACCAGAACGCAATAACATGATCAATTGCAGATCCACGGAGAATGCTCCGAGTCAACACGCCAGTAAATGATAATATGGATATCAGGATGATTATCCCCCCTCCCGCACCCCTACTTCACAACTCCATATACAAAATAAAGAGACAGTGGATGAATTAATGAATATAATTAAATTAGATTGCACAATAACAAATGATGGTATTCAATCAAGCAAGTAGGATTTGTCCCTTTTCGAATCAAAAGGGACAGCAGTCCAACCAATCGGTGGTAAACGCCTCCGCTCCGTTACACTTCATTCATGTACAACACAAGGCAACCAAGGACATGCACAATGTTTTACATGTATGCTAGAATAAGGTGCAGACAAGCAAGGGGGAGAATAAATAAATAAAAGCTTTACGGCTGATTCTGCCCACCAATAGTTTTGCCACACAAGCGTTGCCGTCACTTCTTGCATGAGGCACATCTTGATGGCAAATCCCTTGCTTGGGACATCATATCCAAAGGCTGGTTTATGAAGCGCCTGCCATGTACATCAAAGGAATGTCAATCAACACAAATGAGAATCGGTTCATTGTAAATTGTCAATTTTAAAAGCCTTTCAACCAGCTCCATGTTTGTTTCTCACTGAGTGAATGTCTGTTTCGAAGACTGTTCAGCTTCATTAAAGAGGAGGAATAGCTTTCATGAAATGAACTTGTATCGTTTCATTAATTTAAATGAGAAATACCATGGAAGTTATTGGCAACACTAAAGCAGCCTCACACCGGATGCCAAAGACGTGTGGAGTGCCGTTGAATAGGATGACAAATCGATGCCCTCCCAACGGAGTGGTTTTTGTTCCTGGTGTTCCACCCAAAGACTGGTTGGTTCGGTGCTTCCAAAGCAGCCCCACAGCAAGGATTGCACTGGGTCGTTTGCCTTTGCCTTTGCTTTCCAGTTAGTCAGGGCAGGAATTTGTAATTTGTTCATGGTGCCGGCAATAACCTGCCTACTCTTCACGAAGGACACTGTGCATCTGTCACGTCCACCAACTAATGTCGGGAAAACAGACGCCCATTCAATATTCATCCGAAGGATGGCACCGACAATGACGACTCGCCCTACTTCCGAAACATCAGAATGACAGTTTATAGCTGGGTCATGATTCAATCCAAGGCTACACACTACACAGCTCACAGTTGAGTGTTCATACCTCTTCCAGGCTGGCCTTCCAGCCAACTAAGTGGTATTAAAGTCCAAATTAAATTATCTGCCTCCATCTTGATCACACAAAACAAACAGCAAAGCAACATATGTAGGTCTTTGAAAATGACCTTTTTAATACTGCACAAGTCACATCTTTGTTCAATCACCAAAGCATCCCATTTTATGTGTACAATAAAGACAAATTAATCCACAGGGGGAAATAACGTAAAAACCAAAACTGCTACACATATTGAGAACCTGCTACACACCTGGTGTTGGCCTAATGGTTAGGGTGGCGGGCTTGGCCACCCTGAGTTCAAATCCTAAGGTCCTGAGATCGAATCCTGTTCAGCTGTTGAATTAATACCAGGTGGGGTTGACTCAGCCTGTCATCCTTCCAAGGTCAGCAAAGTGAGTACCAGGGTACTGGGTCCTCTTTGAAGGAGGTCGGTGGCATGATTTGCATTTATATATATAATTTCAAATAATTTTTAATAAACAGCAATTAAATTCCAACGTGGGGCTAGTGTGGAAAATTCTGACTCAACCCAGGACTCGAACCAGGGACATCCATCACTTACGCGGTGACAGCCCACTGCGCTATTGAGCCAACGGAATCTCCTCAGAAATTTTCCACACTTAACACTGCGAGCTTTTTAATGGCCGATGTCTTACGTGCCTGCTAGGCAGACCCCGGATCTGAGCTAAGTATATATGCGTATATACGTGTATGCAAGTACATGTAGAAGTGCATTGGAGATTAACTCATCTACAATTTTTAATGAAAAGTAATTAGATTCCTGCGTGGGGCTAGTGTGCAAAATTCTGACTCAACCCAGGACTCGAACCAGGGACCTCCATCACTTACGCGGTGACAGCCCACTGAGCCATTGAGTCTCCGGAATCTCCTCAGAAATTTTCCGTACTTAACACTGCGAGCTTTATAATGGCCGATGTCTTACGTGCCTGCAAGGCAGACCTACCAGGTAAGCAGAGTAAAAGCCAACACCAAATTGGCCAATCATCAAAATATCTGCACCTGCCTGCAGCGCTTCCATGAAAGCTTTTGTGCCAGACTTTGCAATGGTATTGATGGCATTGAATTATGTATTGTGTATGGTATTGGTATTGATTATATTTATATATATATATATATATATATATATATATATATATATATATATATATATATATATATATATATATATATATATATATATATATATATATTGTTGCGGATTTGAGAGTCCTGTAATTGTTGTAAATATCACCCTGTGTAAATGTAATGATTCTTGTAAATACCTCCGTTTTGTGTGTAAAGGTCAAAGGTCGTCCCCTTAGTTAGTCCATCGCATGCACGTAGAAAATCATATACCCTTCTAAATAGTTATTTCCTTATTATGTGTATTAGCTTACGGCTCTGTTTCTCATTAATTGACACTGCATTGCACCGAATCAGATAAGATAGAATCCCCTTTCAATTGCCACCCATAAAACGCAATTGCCGGCAGCGTTCGCTGCCCTTTGGGTGGGGTTATTGGCATCACCATCGCCCCAAACTCCATTACGCACACGGTCAAGCCAACGAACAAGGGCGTTGCCCGCCCATCGTCATCAGAAGGTGGAGCCAGCGAGCCCCCACCAGCCAATCAGGACTGGTGAGATACCATTACGGGCGTGGCGCGGATTGATCTAAGAGGTGATGGCAGATGGCAAGTGGTAAAGCATGTGGTGAGGTGGAAAGAACTGGGAAGTGGCCCTGTGCTGTGTGCAGGAAGGGTGTCGGAGTGAACTCCATTCAATGTACAATGTGCGCTGAGTGGGTTCATCAAAAATGTAGTGGTCTGAGAGGGTCATTAACCAGTGTGGCAGCTACATTCAAGTGTAAGGTGTGCACAGAGGGAGCTCCAGATGAAGGAAATGTTGAGTTGGATCTTGGAGATGGCATGAAGCTGGAAGGTGTGAAAACATTTTGCTACCTCGGAGACATTCTGAATGGAGAAGGTGGATCAGACTCGGCAAAGGTTGCAAGAGTGAGATGTGCACGGAAGAAGTTTCGGGAACTGAGTGGCATGCTGACAAGGAGGGGAGTGTCATTGAAGCTGAAGGGAAAGGTGTATGCTGCATGTGTGAGAAGTGTTATGATTTATGGGAGCGAGACATGGGTAATGATCGTAGAGCAGCAACGAAGGCTGGAAAGGGTGGAAATGCGAATGGTTCGGTGGATGTGTGGAGTATCGTTGAGAGAGAGGAAGACAAATGATGAATTGAGGAAGACAAATGATGAATTGCGAAAGATGATGGGAATAGAGCCTGTGATGGATGCTGTGAAGAGAAACAGGTTGAGATGGTTTGGTCATGTGTTGAGGAAGGATGAAAGTGACTGGTTGAGAAGAGTGATGGAAATGAATGTAGAAGGAAGTAGAGGACGGGGAAGACCGAGAAAGACTTGGCTAAAGGTGGTGGAAGAAGAAATGCGGGCAAGGGGGTTATAACAAGGGGAGATGCAGAAAATAGGGCGAAATGGAGAAGATCGCCATGGGGCCCGCAAGGCTAACCCCCGATCTTGCAGGGAAATGGCCTTAAAATGCCTGTTGTTGTTATTGTGCACACCCAAGCTGTCCACCAGGTTTCGTCCGAATCCGTCCATACCTTTTTGAGATATCCTGCTCATGGAGACAGACAAACTGAAAGACAGACATGTGTGAAAACAAAACCTCCATCCACCTTCGGTGGCAAAGGTATTTATACACAATATAAAAATAAATGAAAACAAAATCAACTCTTGTGGGAGAAAAAAAAAGAAAAATCGGACTGCAGGTCCTGAAACTCACCTGGATCAGGAGCAACAGTCACTCAAACCCCACACAGACCCACACAGACCCTGATATTTTTAATGCCGTGAACAAACTTTGGTATATCATGGTCGAAGAGGGTTGTGATCTAGCTTAATCAAAATTGGGTGTGTAGTTTCGGAGAAGAGAGCAAATACCTATTTTGAGTGGGGTCAAACCCCCCACAGACCACCTTAGACCTTGAGTTTTTTAAATCCGTGAGTGAACAAACATTGGTACATCACGGGTGATGAAGGTTGTGGGCAAGTTTCATCGAAATTGTGTGTGTAGTTATGGAGAAGAGAGCAAATTTTGGGGGTCAAAAACACCCCCGTAGTTCCCTTTAATGAACGCAGATTTTGATGGGGTCAATACACCTTTGTTGGGCACCAGATATGCAGCTGTTGGCCACATTTCATCAAAATTGTGTGTGTGGTTTTGGAGAAGAGAGCAAATACCTATCTTGGGTTGTCAAACCTCCCCCCTCCCCTCCCCATCCGTAGACCCTCCTAATGAATGCAGATTTTGATGCGGTCCATGCACCTTTGTTAGACACCATGTACGAAGCTTGTGGCTATGTTTCATCAAAACCGTGTGTTTCGCTCAAGCGGTAATGACTGAGGTGTTTACGGACTCACTCACTCACTCACTGCCTTACCTACCGACACTGCTCGGTCGCTTAAGCTCACCAGACTAAAGTCCAGGTGAGAAAAAAATGGTTATGGCCCAGTGTTGCCCAGAAAATGAAAATGGATCCGGCATGATAAACCATACAAAATAAATAAATAAAATGTGGCAGGCCAGACGAAGCAGATCATTGGTGTGAGAAAAGCTTTTACAGGAGATTAATAAGGATACGTGGCACCACTCATCTGCCTGGGGCTTAGCAAGGATGGATAAATACAATCTGTAACTCAAGTGGGGAGGAAAAAAGGGTTAAACTCCCATGCTGGAAGAGGGCCTCGGGGCTGATGATAGAACATCAATTTTGGTTGAAAGGGAGGTGAAGAAGACATATCTGGAGAATTATTTCACCATACCCACAACAAAGCTGGGGATGCAGCCATCAACGGATGTATGAGGGGAAGTCAAATGTATATATATATATAAATAACCAGAGACAAACCCACAGAAACAAGGTTCAAAAACAAATATTCTTACCAAACATGCATGTTATTCCAATAAAACATGTATGCATGCACCCATGGCTCATGATGGTTGGATCCGATGTTCAGATACCATGTACAACGTCGGTGTCCAGTTTCTACTTATTTATAAGGAACAGTCAGGACAATGCAAAACAAGAGTTCATCCACCGTTTGCCCTTCACGTGACTCGTGGTGGTCCCTCTCGGCTCTCCCCCCGTTGGTATTTTTGTGCACATAAGATTGTTCACGGTTCTGTTTAAATATTATTTAAATATGTATAACCTTTCCCCTTCAGTGTTTTACTCAGTGGTATTTTACAACACGCTGTTTTTCTTCCTATTTAAAAGGCTTTTCTCAATTTCCTCTCCAACTCATTCCACCTCAAAAAAAAGAAATTCAATATCTTATACGTCTCCCTCACTACATGGTCTAAATTCACATTCATTCCATCCCTCCTCCATCATTCTGAACCGGATTGCTAACTTGAAAATCACAACAAACCCAATTTATTTTTCAATGTTCGTCTTTCATTAATCATCCACTTTCTAAACTCCCCTCTTGCCCCTCCCATCCAAATCCCTCCCCTTGCACCTACACTCCTAAACTCCCCCCTTGCCCCGCCACTCTTAAACTCCCCCCCTACCCCTCCACTCCTGAACTCCCCCCTTGCCCTTCCACTCCTGAACTCCCCCCTTGCCCTTCCCCTCCTAAACTCCCCCCTCACTCCTCCCCTTCAAAACTCCCCCCCAACCCCTCCCATTCAAATCTCCCCCCATACCATTCCTCTCCAATTCTCCCTCCTCTCCCCTCCTCCTCAAAGCTGCCTCCTCCCCACTTCGTCTCCCTTCTATCTCATACCTCCACCCCCCCCCCAACCTTCTTCTTTCCTCTGCCCCCCCTCAAACAACCCCTCACTGTGCCTCATCCCTTCACCTTCAAACCTTTCATCCTCCTCATCCTTCCCTTTCTTGGAACTCTTCTGCAATCGCTGACACACTAACAACTGCTCTCCCTACCTCCCCCTCTCATCCTTCATCTTACCCTACTCCTCCCCTCCCCTGTCCTGTACCCGATGCTCCCCCTCTCTCTTCATTAACGGTATGGACCTCAAACATCCGGGGCCTTCGCTCAAACCTGACTGATCTCTCCATACAGGTTGCTTCTGACAATCCAGACTTGATCTGCTTAACAGAGACTTTCCTCCTTCAAGATGTCTCTGATTCCTTAATATCTCTTCCTGGTTACTCCCTCCTCCGGTATGATAGACCTGAGCCTCGGCCTGGTGGTGGGGTGGCTATCTTTATCAAAAACTCTCTTCCTCACTCTCCTTGCACTGCCCTCTCTCCTCCTCACCCCCAGGAGTACCTCTGGCTACGGCTTCCTCTCCGCTCCCACCTTTTGTTCATATGTGTTCTGTACCGTCCCCCAAACAGTGATGACTCCATCTACATTTCACTGTCTGACAACATGGACCAACTTCTATCCACTCATCCCAACTCTCTCTTCCTCATATGTGGTGACTTCAATTGTCATCATGCCACCTGGTTGGGTGTGGGTTCCTCTCTCACCAGTCATGGCACCTCAGCAAAGGACTTCTGTGACTCACTGGGATTGACACAATCTGTCAATTTCCCGACCCGGATCTCAGCCAATGGAGTATCTTCTCTTCTAGACTTGGTTATGACCAACTTCCCTGCTAATGTCTGCTGCTCTTCTTCTGCTCCAATCGGTTCTTCTGATCATGTGCTTGTCAAAGTGGACATCTCTCTGGCCATTCTCAGAGAGCCTCCTCAGCGTCGACGAGTCTGGCATTTCACTCAGGCCGACTGGGACGGTCTTCAAGCAGCCATCAATCGTCTGGATTGGTCTCCCATCTCCACTGCCTCTGACATCAATTCTTCCTGGGAATTCTTCCAAAGCAAACTGATCTCTCTCATGCACAGATTTATCCCATCTCGCCTTCAGTTGTCTTACCCTTCCTCCCGTCCATGGTACACTGAATCTTGTGGTGAGGCAGTTGCCCTGAAACAACTTGCCTTTGCCTCTTGGAAGGCTAATCCAACTGAAGGAAATCTCAGTTCCTTCCACCAAGCTCGGAACAAGTGTGTGTCTACCCTCAGGAGTGCCAGGAAGCACTATCTCTCCTCACTCAAGAATGAACTCTCAAACCTGTCTCCTTCCTCCAAATCCTGGTGGCGTCTGGTCAAATCCGTTTCTGGTGTTTGTTCCCCCTCCATCCCCTCCCTTACCTCAAATGGCCACACAGTTGACATCGCACGTGACAAAGCCGAATGCCTCAACTCTGTGTTTGCCTCAAAATCCTTAGTCCCAAACCCATCTCTCTCTGTTCCCACCTTTCCCAGTCGAACCAAACTGCTCCTGGACTCTGTGACCTTCTCTCCTGACAAGGTGGAGGAGTTTTTGTCAAACCTCGACTCTGATTCTGCAACTGGACCAGATGGCATCAGCCCACGGGTCCTAAAATCCTGCTCTGCCGCTCTATCTCACCCTCTCTCTGTTCTTTTCACCCTATCTTTTGCTCAAGGTCATCTGCCAGCATCCTGGAAATCAGCAAACATTACCGCTTTACACAAAAAAGGTGCAAAAACAGATCCTTGCAACTACAGACCAATCAGCCTGCTCCCAATTATCAGCAAAGTCATGGAATCCATCATTGCTTCGGATATGAAATCTTTCCTCTTCTCCAATGGCTTCATCTCTGATCATCAATTTGGTTTCAGACCAGGTCACTCTACTCTGGACATGCTGCTTCTGCTGTCTCAACAATGGATGGAGGTCCTCAATGCCAAACAGGAAATCAGAGCTGTCTCCCTTGACATATCACGTGCCTTCGATACGGTCTGGCACCCAGCTCTGCTCACCAAACTCTCCTCCTATGGTATCCATGGAAATCTCCATGCATGGCTTGCAGACTTCCTCTCTGGTCGTAGTCAACGTGTGGCCCTGAATGGATTTCTCTCATCTCCCCTTCCCGTTCAGGCTGGAGTTCCCCAAGGCAGTGTGCTGGGCCTTGTGCTTTTTCTGGTCTTTATCAATGATCTCTCCGACTCTCTGGAAAATCCTCTGTATCTCTTTGCTGATGACTCCACTCTCTGCCGCTCCATTCCTCTTCCCTCAGATCGGCAGTCTGCAGCCTCCTCACTCTCTGAAGACCTGGACAAAATCACAGACTGGTCAAACATGTGGAACATGTCTTTCAATCCTGACAAATCTCACACTCTTACTATGTCTCTCCGAAAAGATCGACTGGACAACCCTCCCATCTACTTTCTCAACAATCCTCTCCAAGAAGTTCTGTCGCTCAAGCTTTTGGGTCTCACCATCTGCCATGATCTTTCTTGGGAAAACCACATTTCCAAGCTGGCCTCCAAAGCCAGTCGCCGACTGGGCATCCTCCGTCGTGCGAAGTCCTTCCTAGGCACACCTGAGCTCCTCACCACATACAAGGCTTTCATCCGCAGCTCAATGGAATACTGTTCTCCCCTATGGGCTGGTGCTCCTGCCTCACACCTGGCTCGGCTTCACGCTGTTGAATCCAAAGCTTTCAGAATCATTGGAATCTCCCGCGATGAAGCTATCTCTGAGGGCCTTTCACTCACTCACCGCAGGCAGGTAGGTGGTCTTTCTGTCTTCTACCGACTCCTCTCCGGCCTTGCTCCCTCAGCTCTCTCTGTGCTCTGTCCCCCAAATATTCCTACAGGTCGCACAAGATCTGCGAGCCACCCTCTGATGGTTAAACTGCCGAAATCTCGGCTCTCTGCTCACCTTCACTCTTTCATTCCTCTTTTCTCCCGCCTCTGGAACAAACTCCCACACTCACTTCAATCACACTCCTCCCTCCAGGTCTTCAAAACAGCTGTTCACCACCATCTCTTATCTTCCCCCATCCAAAACCTTGATCTTTTCTACCCCCACTAATTCACCCCAGATCCACCTTGTTTGAAATTCCAACTTCTTTCCTGGAAGTCTTGGCAGTGTCCATATGTTTTATACCTATCCCACCCCCCCCCCCCCCCTTCCCATGCCTTCCCCCCAAAGCCCTCTCCCTCCCACAGTTCTCTCGATGTCTCCATGTCTCTCGGTCCCTGCTCTCAAATGTTGTGTTTGTGTCCTTCCCCCTCTCTCCCCATCTTGTCTACCGCTCCCGATGTTATTTGTTTTGTGTGTCTGTTTGTCTTTCTGTGTGATTAATGTTCGCTCTTTCACGAGCCTCGATCTTGTATACAAAAAAAAAAAAAAAAAAAAAAAAAAAAGAGTGAAGTCGATGACATCACTGCAAATCCCCATACTTACCACGTAAAGAAAAGTTGAAAGATGGCAAAAGATTCCACCATGAATTACCCAATATAAAATTGAGTTAAAAAATTTTTTCCCCCTTTTGACTGCTGTGACACAAGTCCCCACCCACTGGGACATAACTGGGGTCACATCCAAACAATTGTTACATATTTAATGATATTTTTTAGAAATTAGATTGTGAGAGAATTCCCCATCATGTGAACTAGAACACAATTTTTTTTTTTGGGGGATACAAATTCGAGGCTCGTGTAAGAGCTAATATCAATCACAAAAAACAACAACGAACGGACACACAAAACATACAAAAAAGGGAGCGAGATGGGGAGAGAGAGGGAAGCACACAAGTACAACAGCAGAGAACAGGGACAACGGAAGATCTGTGAGAGGGAGAGGGCTTGGGGGGAGGAGGCATGGGAAAGTATAAAACACATGGACGCTGCTGGAAATTCCAGGAAAGAAAAGTCGGTATTTAAAAAAAAGTGGATTTGGGGTGAATTAACGGGGGTAGAAGAGATCAAGGTTTTGGATGGGGGAAGATAAGAGATGGTGGTGAACAGCTGTTTTAAAGACCTGGAGGGAGGAGTGGGAGTGAAGAGAGTGAGGGAGTTTGTTCCAGAGACGGGAGTAAAGAGGAATGAAGGAGTGAAGGTGAGCAGAGATATCCTTGTCTGGCATACACTTGATTAGCAAATAAATCAAAATGTCATCGAGCTATGTCATAGCACTTACAAACTGTTCTCTGAACCACATGCTTCCTTGTCAGTCACACAACCCACCACCTGTCCAAGCTCTTCCACGAAGCCTCAAATTCTCTATTAAAAAAAGGAGTGACGCTCACGGAGAGGATTGTATGCAACATGAACAAAGGCAAAGAAAACCAAAATGTACAAATGACTAAAGTGCAGGAAGTGGCATTAAAAGCAAGCTATGGCCTCCGCATCCCGAGATAAGTGCTCAGAGATGGCACCGCCGCATACTCCCACGAAACACAATGGGGAAAATGGTGAACTTGCTAACATTTGGCAGTCGCGGGGTGACGGATGTTTGTGTGAAGGCATATTACAAAGGTCGGAGCAAACGTGTCCACACTCTCAAAAGGACGGGGTGAGATAAGCGTGCCATGATGCTCGAGCAAGGTGGTGTCGCTCATGGGAAGAGATCACAAACCTGTTTTGTTCCAGCAGGTTTAGTGGCCTTGGTTTTAACGAGTACAGAATTGCTCCAGCTCGACGAGTGAGAACATTCTTGCCCCTTTCCCCAATCTCCATTCTTCCCTATCCGCCCATCCATCCATCCTCAACCCTTTCACGATTTTCAATTCACACCTTCCTGCACCACAAATTGAACACGCCCGATCGAGGAAGCAAAGTGGAACCGGACATCGCATCGGACACCTAAAATGAGACGATGACCCTGGCATCGAGGTGAATTCCTGCACTTTTATCTTTCAACGTAAAGAAAGCACACAAGTGATCTCACGTTAACATGGCCTAAATCATGCGAAAACAATCAGAGGCTCCACATACGAGGCAGCACACCGTCACACACCTTGCTATAACAAACACTAAATTATTGATAGTATAAATAAAGGAGAGGATGTAGTGGTAGATCTCTCATAAATGCCAAGTTGCTCACATGTGCACACGGTGAACATTCATCACAAGCTGTCTGGCATCCAATAACCTTTCTAGCAAATAGACGTAATAAATTATGTTCCAATCGGAAGATAAGTTCAGATAAGATCACGGCATTGGATGTTTTTTGGGGGGTGAGGGGGGGGAAATGGGGGTGTTTTTTGCAGCTTTTCCATGAGTGTCAACTTCAGTTTAACGAAAAAATTTTTTTATCAAGGATCTATCTTCGCACAAAAACTCTGGAATCAAGTAAAAACTCTTTATACTTCCACCATGAGCTACAACCTTCAGCAGTGCAAGGCCCGGATCAATGAGCTCTCCCTGATCTAGCGTTTCTCCTTCAGTTCCTTTATTACCAGGTCATGCCGAATGACAATGGGTGTCACACTTCTGTAAGTCAAGATTAAAAAGAAGAAAGCCTATTATTAAAAATAAAAATAATAGACGAAAAAATATATATATTTTTTTTAATTACATATACATATATATATATATATATATATACATACATATATACATGTATATATATTACATATGTATATATGTATATATATGTATATGTATACGTATATGTGTGTATATATATATATATATATATATATATATATATATATATATATATATATATATATGTATTAAATTCAAGAAAAAGAAAAAGTCCCCAGTGATCTTTGGTCATTGAATAATGAGGAAGGCGAAATTAAACTGCAAATTCATGCAGACGGACACAGACTGGCATAATGCTCACACGTTAAGGTCAGAAAGTAAAAAGCGAATAATTGACACAATGTGCGAGTAAACAAGACGTCTAGAAAGTATTTTCTGGTGTGCCTGTGGAACTGCTCTTTGGATATCTGACATCAACGAGTGATGTGTGTACGGAAACAAGCATTCCGAGTATTGCGCTGCAATACATGTCCCCTACCAAAGTTCAAAGTGCCATAACTTTGTCAAAAATGATCGAATATGCAAATGTATGCACGGTTGATGCTGGTTTTCAAACTTGATCTGCATTATGCTGAAACACATGTGTGTACAAAATTTTGTTGAAATCACCCAATGTTTGGTGCAGTTATCGTACGGAAACCAAACTGACAGACGAACAGACGGATCTAATTAAATATGCAAATTTATGCACGGTTGATGCTGGTTTTCAAACTTGATCTGAGTTATGCTGAGACACGTGTGTACGAAATGTTGAAATCAGCCAATGTTTGGTGGAGTTATCGCACGAAACCAAAGTGTGACATAGGAACCTCATTAAATATGCAAATGTATGCACGGTTGAATGTGGGCGCGGATGATGTGAGACTGGGTTATCCTGACCGGGTTATCCTGACCAGGTTATCCGCGGACCATGGAAGCTAGGTTACTTCTGACGCGTACTGTGTATACTGCTAAGAGGGCAGAGTATCAGATACATATTTGTCACGCTACCAGATTCTTGTACCAGATGCTCAAATTATGGATTTAGAGTTCTACCTGCAGCATTAAAGTACCAACCCTGTACCTCCATAAAATAGCAGGGTTGGTCAAATTGGGCAATTACAAATGCATGAAAACAAAAATTTAAATATTCATGTGTTACCCAAAATGTCAAGTTTTTCAACTTTTCATGCCAGGAAATCTAGAAAATTTCGCAAAAAATACCAACCAGTAATTTACAATCAGAATCAATTTCTAGGGTTCTAAAGGTTTTTTTCAAGCATGATGTTGGACAAGTAAAGTAAATAAAAGTACCATAAGAGTTATTGGCTGAGTGCCAATTTCTTTTGGCACCTTGCCAATATTCTGTATTTTTCACTTTTTCCTAGCAAATAAGTTGTGACCAGCACTGATTTTAATTGGAATTTATGGGAAACAAACACGCTCATGTTTCTTCTACTACTGCTGTATTTATTATGTGCAGCATAATCTGCATTGAATCTTCAAGCATAATCTGCATTAAATCTTCAAGCATAATCTGCATTGCAACTATGCACAAATACTGTAAATCCGCACACCCCCCCCTCCCCCCCCCCCCCCCCATCTGTACGCTAGCTCAAGCTGTCATGCCAAAATATCAAGGCAAAATGACGAGTAGGCCTACATGTATAGAATTTTCACACACGTTTGGTGAAGCACCATTTACAAGAAGTATGTACACAAGGCTTGACTTATCCATGAAGGACAATAAATGCATGTGGCATCATACTACTTACACTTGAAAACCCCACGGGATATTAAGTTGGCCGCCAGAAGTGTGATTCAAAGGTCAAGTCATTGACTTGTGAGCCTAATTCACAAAGTACATACAAGTACAGCATTGTTCAGTAAACGATATTCTTTGTCTAGTATATGAATAAAATATCATGCACACTGGATGCACAGCACTGAGCAGCATGCACAGGTCTTATCAATTGCACAAACTATAATGACTGTCTCAATCATTATCAGTCACGTATCAGTATTATTCATTATCAGTATCATTAATCATTATTATCTAAACAAACACGTGTAGCGACTAGCGCGCCACCAGGCGAATGTTGCCGCGGAATCGCGGAAAATGACCGTCGAGTCCGAAGCAAAATTCAGGCTTCAACGGTCATAATAATAATAATAATTCATTTATTTTGTATAGCGCTTTTCCAGAAGCCCAAAGGCGCTTTGACAGAGTGGAAAACATAATGCATAACAATACATGAAAACAACAATTGCAAAAAGACAAGAATCAAGAAAACAAACAGCAGCGATATACGGCATATATATAAGACAAGAATCAAAAAGACAAGACAAGAATCAATAGGGAAATATTTAAAGCAAAAGGAGGGAGAAGGAGAAGAGATAGTCAGGGGTTAAATGCTGTGGGTTGAATGTTGAATGCAGCGTTGAACAGGTGGGTCTTTAGTGATGTTTTGAATGTGGTGAGTGAGGAGGAGTCTCTGATGGTGTGAGGTAGTGAGTTCCAGAGGGTGGGAGCAGCGATGGAGAAGGCCCTGTCCCCCCAGGATCTGAATTTGGTCTGGATGGAGGGGGTCAGGAGGTTGGTACCAGCAGAGCGGAGGTTGCGGGTGGGAGTGTGTCTGGAGAGGAGGTCAGCCAGGTAGGATGGGGCCAGGTTATGGAGGGCTTTGTATGTCAAGAGGAGGATTTTGTACTGGATTCTCTGGGGGATGGGGAGCCAGTGAAGCTTGTAAAGGACGGGGGTGATGTGGTCACGGGTCCGGGAATGAGTGAGTAGACGGGCAGCGGAGTTCTGAATGTATTGGAGTTTATTGGTGATTTTTGAGGGTGAACCATAGAGGAGGCTATTGCAGTAGTCCAGACGGGAGGTGATGAAGGCGTGGATGAGGGTTTCTGCAGCCGTGGAGGAGAGGGATGAGCGGAGACGGGCAATGTTTTTCAGGTGAAAGAAGGCTGACTTTGTGATCTGTTTAGTGTATTTGTCGAAGGAAAGGGTTTGGTCAAAGATGACGCCAAGATTCCGGATGTGAGGGGAGGTGGATACTGGGATACCGTCGATGTTGAGGGCAAAGTTATGGGTGGATTTTGTGAGCGTTTTTGGGCCAATGATGATTATTTCAGATTTATCACAGTTAAGCTTGAGGAAGTTGATTTGAAGCCAGGATTTTATTTCAGTGATGCAGTTTGTCAGGATAGAGTGGGTGTCGGTGGAGACGGACTTGGTGGAGATGAAAAGCTGGATGTCATCGGCGAAGCAGTGGAATTGGAGACCATGACGGCGGATTAAGTGACCGAGCGGGGACAGGTAAAGGATGAAGAGGAGGGGGCCAAGAACTGAACCTTGGGGGACACCTTGGGGGAGGGGAGCAGTGGGGGATTTGCAGTTATTGATGGAGATGAACTGGCATCTGTCAGAGAGGTATGATTTAATCCAAGAGAGGGCAGTGCCGGTGACGTTAAAGGTGGATTCAAGTCGGGTGAGGAGGATAGTGTGATCGATGGTGTCAAAGGCAGCGCTGAGGTCGAGGAGGACGAGAATGTTGAGGTTGCCAGCGTCAGAGGAGAGGAGAAGGTCGTTGGTGATTATGAGGAGAGCAGTTTCAGTACTGTGGTTGGAGCGGAATCCGGATTGGAATGTTTCATACAAGTTATTGGCAGAGAGATGATGTTTGAGTTGAGTGGCTACAGCGCGTTCCAAAACTTTTGACAGAAAGGGTAGGTTGGAGATGGGTCTGAAGTTGTTTAGGGTGTCAGGGTTTAGACCAGGTTTTTTTAGAATGGGGGTAACAGCAGCAATTTTGAGGGAAGGTGGGACGATGCCTGTAGACAGGGAGGAGTTTATTGTTGCAATGATAAGTGGAGAGAGAGCAGGGAGGGAGGCTTTGACAAAGCTGGAGGGGATGGGGTCAAGAGTGCAGGTGGCAGTTTTCATTCCTATGAGGAGTTCAGAGAGGTCAGTAGGAGAGATTGGGGAGAACCGAGACAGGGGATGGCAGGACAAGGGGGGGCAGGTGGTTGGAGGGGGAGCGGGTGCGGCGGTGGTCAAGCTGTTGTAGATGTTGTCAATTTTGCGTTGGAAGAAAGAGAGGAAGGAGATGCAGTTGTCTACTGTGAATGACTGGGTGGTGGTGTTCAGGGGGCGGAGGAGTTTGTTTATTGTCGAGAAGAGTGCTTTTGGGTTTCCGGAGCCAGAGTGGATAATTTGAGAGTAGTAGGCAGAGCGGGCGCGGGAGAGGGCATCTTTGTAGTGTTGTATGTGGTCCTTGTAGGCTTGGGAGTGAACTGTGAGACCCGTTTTATTGCGGAGTCTTTCAAGTTGGCGAGCACGAGTTTTCATCAGGTGGAGTTCAGGGGTAAACCAGGGAGCAGAATGGGTGAAAGAAACTGTTTTGGTTTTTACAGGCGCAAGCTGGTCAAGGCAGGAGGAGAGAGTGTGGTTGTAGTAGTCAGTGAGGTCGGAAGGGGTGTGGAGGTCAATGAAGGGAGAAGTGGACATTTTTTCAGAGAGGGTGGATGAGAATGAGGTAGGTGAAAGAGCGTTTAGCTTACGGAAGTTGATTGTGCGATAATGCCTTGGTGTTGGGGCGGGGATGTTGATGGTCAGAGTGATGGCTAAGTGGTCAGAGAGGGTGAGGTCGGAGCCATAGAGATGGTGCAAATTTAATCCAGTGGAGCAGACAAGGTCCAAAATGTGACCACGGATATGGGTAGGAAAGTCGACATGTTGAGTGAGGTTAAAGCAGGTGAGTAAATCAGTGAAGTCAGTGGTTATTGTGGAGTCAGTGGAGTCCATGTGGATATTGAAATCACCAAGGAGGAGGATTGAGGGGGAGAGGGAACATAGCTGGGTCAGAAAGTAGGAGAAGTCAGACAGGAATGATGGGTGTGGTTTGGGAGGGCGGTAGACGACAGCCATGACTGACTGCGTGTGACCAGAGAGTTTTAAAGCCAGGTGTTCAAATGATGGAGCAGATGAGATGGAGATGAGGTTGGTCTTGATGTCTTGACGGTGGATAACGGCAATTCCACCACCTCGGCCCTCCGAGCGTGGTTTATTGACGTAGGAATATCCATTGGGTGTGGTGAGGTTGAGTGTGTAGTAGTCCAGAGGTTTTTGCCAGGTTTCGGTGAGACAGAGAAAGTCCAGTTTGTTATCCAGGATGTATTCGTTCAGGATGAGGCATTTATTGTTGAGGGACCGGGTGTTGAACAGGGTGAGCTTGATGTTGTTTTGAACAGCAGGGATGAATTCAGGTGATTTAGCCAGGGTTCGTAGGCAAGAGGTGCGATCGTGTGGGTTGCTGTGACCAGGTGCGCTGGGACGAAGAGTGAGAGTGCGCTGAGCCGACCAGAGGACGGGGATGGAGTGACCTGATTGCAAATAAACAAACTTGCGACCGGAGCCACGGTGAATGTACCTGGGTCGTCGGAGGAGTCCATTTGATTTGATGGCAGAGATGCATGATGGGGTGGAGCGGGTATTGAGCAGAAGAAGCCTTGCGGCGGAGTACTTCAGAGCCATGCCAGGCAGGAGCGAAGGGACGAGTACGAGGCCAAGGTCGAGGAGGCAAAGCGGCAAACGCAGCGGCAAACGCAGCGGCAAACGCAGCGGCAAACGACTGCAGCCGCTAATCAAGACCACAGCGGCAAACAAGGCCACAAGGCCACCGGCAAACAAGGCCACGGCCACAATCAACGGGAGCGGGCCTTTCGAATTCCGTATTCCGTACCATCAAAAGCAGATTCCGTTATCCAGCCGGAGAACACGCGGCACGTGCGGGTGTGAAAAGGCAGGACAGGTGTGAGATGTCAGGTCAGAAAGGTAGAAGCAGACCCTGTACATCCATCCAGTCGGAGAAGCGGCGAATATGCAACGCCAGCGTCCTCTCGCAAGTCATAACAGGTAATGCCACTGTCATAGAACGAAAGATCGTATATTTTTCCGTCGGTGGGTGAAATATAAGACGAAACGGTGCCCAATAAAGGTATATTTCCGGCGGTTTATTGCTGATAAACGATCAATCCGGAAGCGAAAACGGTGAAACACGCGGCGCCGCCTTTCAACGGCGTTTATACGCAGTAGATGTTTAGCGCATCTGGTACAAGAATCTGGTAGCGTGACACATATTTAAAGAAATATTCACGCAGATTATACGCACAGAAGCATATGGTAAAGTGACACTCCAACCTCCCTAGATGTATTGTTGATTTATTGGTAAACTATGTGAATTCAATGTATTCTTGCCTGATATGAAGAATTGTGTCAATGGAAACAAAATTCAGTGAAAACGTTTTTGTCTTGATGCTTATTCTAGGAAAGCATTTTAAAGAACAGTCCACGATTACAGCATATTGTACACAAGGAATATTAACAGCTTTGACTTGCCGCACTCCAAATTATAGTCCGGAAAACTGTTGGGGAAATTACCAAGGGTTATTTACCTACAGGTTCTGAATCGTTCCCAATCACTAATTACCTCAGGACGGGCTCACCTGTGATTCGCACTCGGGACTTCGATTTATACACCTCGCAGACAGGTCAGCAGAAGCACGACAAAATACGTTGTTTTTCAAGATCAATGATCGATGTGTATATATATATGTTGCTCGGCTTGGCTCCGCCCCTCCTGAAAGAGCACGCTGTGTCGCGCTTTTGACGTTCGCGAGACGAGGCTGAGGGCGCGCGTTGCGGCTGGAGTAGAACTCTGGAATAAACAAAGTGCCATAACTGTCAAAAATGATCGAATATGCAAATTTATGCACGGTTGATGCTGGTTTTCAAACTTGATCTGAGGTATGCTGAGATACATGTGTGTCACGCCTCGCCTCGTTGATAAGCCCGCAAGGTCGCTCCTGCAGCGGCCTGCACGTATTGCACTGTGTGAATTATATAAATTATTACCAACTCACGGTCTGAGATACTGGCGATTCAAGAGATATCCTTTAAAATAAAAAATAAAAATTCGTTTAATTAACAATATCTGCCAAACCACGTGCCCTATCGCAAATTCAAAATGCTCCAAATTCCAAAAGGACATTTTAGTAGACTGACATGCTGAACAGATTTGTGAAGTTTCCCCTCGATTGGATCAAAAATGAGGGAGGAGCTCGGTTTTAAAGGTTCATGCTTAAAAACGTCATAACTCTGAAACCATGTGACGCATGACATCATGCTCGCTGACTTTTTTGTTCGTCATGGGTATGCGATTCTGCCTGCAAAGTTTGGCCTCGATCTGTTCAGCTGTTGCAGAGAAAAAGGGGTTTTCGTGTTTTCACGAAAAACAATATGGCGGCCGAACCACGTGACCTGTGACGTCATAATTACCATTAAAATATTCTACAGACCGAGTCCCGCCTACGGTGAAAATGTGATCTCAATCGGTCCAATTATTGCAGAGAAATTGGTTTTTAAAGGAAATTAAAACTTAAAATGGCACTAAGTTAAGGATCATCAGAATTATCAGAATTCCCAAAGTTCAAAGTGCCATAACTTTGTTTAAAATGATCGAAACGTCGTGAGGTTCGAACTTGATCTGTAACTTATCATGAGGAAACGATGTGCCAAGTTTGAAATCGTTAGCATTAAGCGTTTAGAAAAAAAGTCCGGAAAACTGTTCTTTGTGTGACGGACTGACAGACTGACAGACTGACAGACTGACGGACGGAGGGACGGCGTGCAAACCTATAGTCCCCTCCGGTGTACACCGGTAGGGGACTAAACAAGAACGCACAAACCCTTGTACACGCATGGAGGAAACCATTTGGTATCGTCAAATGTGCCCACGGGGGGCAGCAACAAGGTCACGATACAATCAATAATGTTTAATCTGACATCTCTTTTGACACCGACAGAAGACGTATTGGGTATGGAGGTGGGGGTGTTGAAATCAATGCTGATTCCATCAATAAAAGGCAATGCCAAAATAGCAAAGTTCTATGTCCCACCATATTTAACGGGGAACAACCCATTTATTTAAATGTCCAAACAAGACATTTTTCAAATGGATTAAACAACGAGCACTCCCTTACATTGCAGACTGTAATAAGGGGATGAAGAAAAGAAAAATCTCCAATTTGTGAGGTTTGACTCATGCTGGGTTTGACCAAAGGAAGGAACATTTTTTGTGTGCGTTGGTTAACCTTCGTCTCGAGTCGACTCCTCTCATTGCAATAATTACATGCCAAAATGCCAAACAAACCCTGGACTTTCCTTTCTGTTTGCTGTTAATGTGGGATGTCGGGACATCCCCAACACGTGCACTACAGAAGAACAGAGAGAGTGGGGAAAAAACCCAACCACACACACACACACACAACACCATTCACTCATTCAATTCAGTGATTCACCCTCTCTCAACGGACCTGTCGGAGGGATGTGGTTCCAAGGAAGGCCAGAACGTGAGGTTAATTGGAACATGGAGGGTAATGGGGCGCGGCAGAAACCGTTTCTCCACTAGGGACTATGAAGTGTAACCGAGCGAGATGGGGTGGAGGGGAAGGGAAAGGTGGGGACAAAAGGGAGAAATAGAGAACGAGAGGAGAAAATGTGAAGGTGGGAGGGAGCAATGAGGAAGACTCAACATCACCAAGAAGCATACGCAGGCAGCAGGTGATTTAGATTCAGGAAAGACCTGCTGACAACTGACATGTACTACCCAAGAACAATGCGCAAATGTGATTGAACTGCATTTCATACAGTTTAAACTTTCAGCATAAAAAGAGTAGCAAGAGGAGTTACATTAAAACAAAGCATGAACGGACTACTGCAAATGCAACAGAGACAGCAGCGGCACTTTCCAACAGAGATACGAATTGAAAGAAAAAAAAACTAGAAAGAGCAATCAGAGATTGCAGACCCTTCACCAGGGCATTTTCAGTGGTTTTTAAGGCTTTTGTGTTAAAACAAATATGGCGGCCGAACCACGTGACCGATGATGTCATTATTTTTTCTCCACAAATTTATCCCCCACATGATGCTCAAGAAATTTCATCGTGATCGGATAAGTTTTGTACTTGTCGAATTATGACGTCATAATGGAGGCATCTATGACATCATTAACATGTTATTTCACATGGAGAGTTCTTTACAATGAGCCATGTCTCAATGTTTTCTATGCAGCACTTTCAGAGATAGAGGTGGAATTTGTTTCGTTTTTTTCAAGATGGCGGTCGAACCACGTGACCGATGACGTCATCTTTTTTTCCCCTCCGCCAATTTATCCCTAGATGACGCTCAAGAAATTTCATCTTGATCGGATGAAGTGTTGTGCTTGCCTCCATTATGACGTCATAATTCGCCACCTGTGACATCATTAACATATTTTATTCCCCATGGAGAGTTCTTTACAATGAGCCATGTCTCAATTTTTTCAATGCAGTGCTTTTGGAGATATGGAGGTGCAAAGTTTTTCCGTTTTTCCAAGATGGCGCCCATACCACGTGACCTAGGGCGTCTTATTTTCACTAAACTATTCCACAGGTGGAGTTGCACCTATGGTGAAAATTTCCTGTCAATCGACCAATGGTTGCAGAGAAAATCATATTTATTCTGTGCAGACAAACAAACAAACAAAGAGTCAAATGCAATACCCTCTCCTCAGGCGAGTGTAATAAAGGGGAAAGGGGAGCAAGCCCACCAGACAATACAGCAAACAGAATATAAAATATTATCTGAAGTTTGACATAAATTTTAAAAAGAACTATAAATATGTTAATGCAACTGTTTAAAATGTAAGAAAGACCAGCAAGTCCAGCATTCTGCCAATAAAAGGCAGCCACGGGAAAGCTCGCCTTATTTCCCCAAAGTCAAGGCCCTTCCCAGAACAAAGGTGACTTCATTCATCAAGAGAGTGCTGTGTGCTGCCATCCAACCTTACAACACGCAGCTTGCACTTCAAACACTGACCCGTGTGCTGCATCTGCTCTCAGCAAGGGGTCATGGTAGCAGGTTAAGTAAGATGACATGAACAGCACTGAAATGTGAAAATTCTAGCACATCACAATACATCTGTACATATACTGTACAAGCACGAATGCCTCTGTGTATACGTATGTGTGTATGCATGTGTGTGCATGCGTGTGTGCGTATGCGCGTATGCGTGTGTGCGTCTGCCTGCGCGCGTCTGCCTGCGAGCGTGTGTCTGTGTCTACGAGCGTGTGTCTGTGTCTACGAGCGTGTGTCTGTGTCTACGAGCGTGTGTCTGTGTCTACGAGCGTGTGTCTGTGTCTACGAGCGTGTGTCTGTGTCTACGAGCGTGTGTCTGTGTCTACGAGCGTGTGTCTGTGTCTACGAGCGTGTGTCTGTGTCTACGAGCGTGTGTCTGTGTCTACGAGCGTGTGTCTGTGTCTACGAGCGTGTGTCTGTGTCTACGAGCGTGTGTCTGTCTACGAGCGTGTGTCTGTGTCTACGAGCGTGTGTCTGTGTCTACGAGCGTGTGTCTGTGTCTACGAGTGTGTGTCTGTGTCTACGAGCGTGTGTATGTGTATGTGTATGTGTATGCATATGCGTATGCGTATGCGTATGCGTCTGCATGCGTGTGCGTGTGTGTGTGTGGCTGCTGGTGTGTGTATGGCCGCATGTGCACATGTCTGAGCGTGTGCATGTCTGCATGTGCGCGTGTCTGCCCACGTCTGCGTCTCTGTGTGCATGTATAGATAGGTGGGTTTCCTTGATGATCCTTTCTGCAATAACAGGGAATGATGTCGTTCATGAACATTATTAACAAGACCGAGCTGAAAAATATGTTTGGCTTTCACTGAGAAAAGAAATTCGAAAGAACAGTAACGCGTTGATCAGAAGCGTCGAGGATGTTAGAAAGCCAGGTATGAAGGAGGTTTTGTATGGTGCAGGCAACGAGCTTGCTAAGCAGACAGGATGACACACTATGTTGAATGCCCGATGTATGTCCAGGAAAATGGTCCTGACCTCGTGTTTGAGAATTAGGGCCTCTGTCCTTTGCTGATTAGGCAGAGGCATGTTCATTGTTGAGTGACGAGAACAGAATCTAACCGAAGAGTAAAAGCATATTTATTTGTTGTAAACCATAAATTTGCAGAGAGGAAAGACTATGTCGGCAGCAAAAATGCATCAATCAAATTACTTTGCTTAAAATTGGAAGTAATCTTGCTTACCTGCAGATGAGAGGATCTATTTTTGCACCAGTTGTTATGAATGGGAGTGGTTTTAGCTGCCTTTGGTTTAGCAGGGTTTAGCAGGCCGATGGGGGATGATAAAAGAGGACAGGTTGAAGAAAGAAGGCAGAGAAACAAAAGGATCACTGACGCCATTTGAACCCATCGCCGATGAACATTTGAGGCTGGACAGAACTTTTGCTCCATTCTTGGGAGTGAAATACACAGAGTCAAGAAGGCAGTGGATATGAGACAATAAGGTGGGATATGCACAGACCGAGGTGAGGCCGTTTGGGGTGGGCAAGAGAATGGAAGGGGAACATACACCAAATGTATTTGATAAGGTGGCACCAGGACAATCAGGAAGGACACCGATTTGAGAGTTGAGCCTTGAGATTACAAAGACGTTGTTTAGCTTAATGAAGGATGAACATTTGTTGTGATCCTGACTTAGTGACGTAATTTCACCAAAAAACAAGCTGCTACAGCACAAACACCTCACCACAGGATTCAGGGTAACATCATACAGAGAAACATCAAGTGGTTACAGAGAGGTATGCACAGCCAGATGCATTTCAGTAGGATAGATGGGATTAGCCAGATGTATGGGTGGATGTTATCCTGGTGAAGCATCAGGACGGGTGGCGGGAACAAAGCACAGAAAGAGCAGAGGGTGCAAGACCATAAAGGAGACCACTGACCTATCTGTGATGGTGTAGACTCAACTTCATCGCAGGAGATTCCAATAATCTTTAAGGCCTTGGTTTCCACAGCATCAATGTGAGCAAGGTGTGCGGCAGGGGAGCCAGACCAGAGGGGAGAGCAGTTTTCCATTGAGCCGCAGATAAAAGCCTTGTAGGTGAATACGAGTTCAGACGTACCAAGGAAGAACTTTGTAAGACGGAGGATGCCCAGCCGGCATCTGGCTCTGGAGGCCAACATTTAAAGGTGGTTTGCCTATGAGATCATGGCTGACAGTGAGACCCAGGAGTATGAATGGCTGAACCTCCTCAAGGGGATTAAGAAAGTAGATTGGGGGTGTGGGGCGGAGATTTGTCAGACGACCCATTTGGACATCCACCCATCTTAGCATTAATTCCTTTGGGTGG
The DNA here is from genome assembly GCF_964187855.1 of Myxine glutinosa. Lineage (NCBI taxonomy): Eukaryota > Metazoa > Chordata > Myxini > Myxiniformes > Myxinidae > Myxine > Myxine glutinosa. The sequence continues at coordinate 68,998,061 of NC_136263.1, forward strand.
AGGGGTCATAACTCGTCCGCAACTTTTTGAAATATCGTGCTATACTGTAATATCGTTTTTGGCTCCATCTCTCAATGGTGAAGAATCACATGAAAGATAAAATTCTCGTAACTAGATCTTCATCAAAATGTAATCTTGTCCTTGTCCTTGTCACACAACCAACATGTGGACCAAATTTTGTCTGAATCCGTCCACAACTTTTTGAGATATCCTGCTCGCAGACAAACAAACCTAGATGGACAGACAGGGGTGAAAACATAACCTCCGTCCACCTTTGGTGGCGGAGGTAACAAACAACTCGATGCAATAATTGTGCCGCAGACGACAGAGAAGTCACAAATTCCATACTATGACGCAAAAATCTGAATTGAAAACTCCTTCCTCACACGCAGACAATCTCGGCACATGGTATGAGCACAGGAAAATCTGAAGTTTGTCCAAGTCCAAGTTCAATTGGGTGCATGCTATCAAATGCTGGTGTCTCCAAAACGTTGACCAAATAGCTGTCTTTGCAAGGTCAGTTGCCACTCTTTGTTTGTACCACAGAAATTTCCATGACAAATGTTATGTGGGACTTTCTAACTTGGTTCCTCCCATACGAGGGTTTGGACGCCAGACCCGGTTTGCCAGCTCCGCACACCCATGCACTACAGCTGATCCAAAGTGCAGAACGAAAGGCTATGCAGATAGTTTTCTCCCTCGTGCTGTCTCGCTCTGGAATTCACTACCTGTAACACGCTTCCCATTATCCTATGATTTACTCTGCTTTAAGAGGAATGTCAATTCATACTTCCTACATCGAGGTTTAATCACATTTTACGTGACGTCTGCTACTTCCTGTGTCGTGCATGTTTTCTTATTTGTTCTTTATTTTTGTTTATTTATTTTTTTGCCTTATATTTATCTTTTTCCAACCTTGCCTTAGCCCCTTACCGAGAGTGGCTTTATTTATGCCTTGTTTGGGTCGATTTCTATTAAATAAAATAAAAAAGTGACAAAAGTGCAAACTTTCATCCTTTTTTTTTAAGAGAGACACCACACAAAAGCTCCGAGAAAAATCAAAGCTCTCAAAATAAACAACAACCTGATGCAGAATGATCTCACCTTATGAAATAGAGAGCTCGTTAACGATATTCACCAGCAACTTCACCAGAAGCATAACGTCGAATGTTTCAAAAACGCATAAAGAAAACCTGCATGCCATGGCAAGTTCGAGTTCAGTTCGTCATTAGTACAAGTACAAATCATTTGTCACCAACTCCCCCTTTATGGGTGGTGTTGGCTTAGCGGTTAGGGTGCCGGCTTGGGATCCTAGGATCCCGAGTTCGAATCCCGGTCGATCGCTGAATTAACACCAGGGGGGTTGACTCAGCCTGTCATCCTTCCGAGGTCGGGCAAATTGAGTACCAGCTTGCTGGGATGAATGATCCCGGTGTGTACCCCGGTTTAGAATAGGTACACCGTATCCCTGCGCATCGTAAGAGGTGACTAAGGGTTGGCGCCAGGAAGGGCATCCGGCCATAAAAACTGCCTCAAAAAGGGAACCATGAGGTCATGGGGCCCGCAAGGCTAACCCCCGCTCTAGCGGGGAAAAATGGCCTCAAAACGCTCATTCATTCATTCATTCATTTCTCCTTTAATGGGTGGCTTGCTTTAGTGTTGACTGATCTTACTTAATTAGGAGCAATCAATAAATGGATGGTAAAGAAGAAGAAGAAGAAGAAGAAGAAGGCTATGGATATGGACAAGAATAAACAGTGTTGTTCCAAAAAGACATGCAGGAGAGTTCATCTCAGAATTTGATATTACAACATCCTTCTTCTTCTTCTGATGTGCAGTACTCTGTTACCAGATTGTTGGTGCTGCCGAAGCAGTTTCTTGGCAAGTGGCATACTGGGTGGTTTGCCATTACGTCCCGAGGAATATTTAGGGCAGGAATTCGAAATGTGTTCATGTTTCCCGAGATAGCTCACCTATTCTTCACGAAGATCACCATCTTTGCATGAAGACGGGACTCGATGGTTTAACATCCATCCGAGGGATGGCACACGCACTGATTAGTCACCCTGCATGTGAAACACTAGGATGACCGTTTTTTAGATGAGGCAGGATTCAAACATAGGGTAGATGACTTAGAGGCAAGTGTACCTCTAGTCTAGGCCATCGTGCCAGCCCTTTATAGCATCGTCCAAGATAAACGACGACGAGTTAACGAGAACGCTTCCCAGAAGTAAAAAATTTACTCAGGCAAAACTCGGCAATGTTCACTCCATCAAATAACGCTGAGCGTTATTCATAGCGGACAATTTCCGTTTCGATGACGAACATTTTAATCCCGGGCCCGTTCATGATTGGCTCATCACCAATGCGCACAACGACAGACCAAGCACTTCGGTGATTGTCCCGAAATGTACTTAAAATCCTGAAACAGACTGCAAACACTACAAAACAGGCAAGCGCATTAATTAGCAGAGCACTCTTGCGGTGGGACCCAAATTACCAAAATCAATTTTGCCATCGACCGATATCGCAATGAGTGAAATAATTCTCCCTGGAGAGATATCAGCAAAGCATCGATGTAGGACAGCGGATGAGTAACACGAAAGCTTCACATCCACAGCAAGGGTCAAAAGCGCACGAGACAGATGAGAGATAGCATTGGGACAAATAAAAACGGTGCTCTCACAGAAGAGAGCTCGTGCAGACGTTGCACAGGATTAGTAAATTGATTTTTTTCCCCAAGATGCATTGCAATTTTCCATTATATGCCTGCCTGCTGAAAAGGCTCGATTGTTTCCAACTTGAATGGCACTTCTAGGAAATAGCCGAAACAACGACGACAACGCAACACCTCAGCTAGTTCCCAAATTGTATCGACGGTGAAGACCATTTCACCACCTTCATTTGCATACTGAAGCTGCCAAAGAGTAATTTTATTTTTGAAATGCAGATTGAAAAAGTTTCAAAACTGCAGAAGAATAACTGAATGGTTACTATTTGGTTTACAACTTTACAAAGATGAAACGCAATCTGTTGGTGGTTAGTCATTGAATGCTCTTTGCTGAAAAAATTTAGATACCTTGAGTTTACCGATTACACCCACCAATGAGCAAGACTTTCAATCAATAACTTACCAAGCCACAGTTGCAAAAAAAAAAAAAAATCTGCAAAAAGGAACCTTATCGTTAGAATGCAATGGAAGCATCTGAATTTTTATATACATCTATCTCCATTCGCAAGCTGGTAATTTGTAACGAGTAGACAGAGTATTTAACAATGCAGAGGGTCCAGGGGTATATACAGTCACGTGAAAAAGTAAGTACACCCCATGTAAAGTTTTGACTTTTTCAACATATTTCAACATACAGCTATTTGATCTTCATTTCAACAATATTGATAGATAAAGGTGATATAATATAACAAATATCATGAAACATTTACATTTTGTAGTCCATTGTATCTATCTATAATTCCAGTAATCTCTGTGTGTTTGTTTGTTTGTACGTTTGTACGTTTGTTTGTCTGTGACCGCTGTTTCTCGACAACCACGGGTCCGATATACTTTAAACTTGCCAGGTATATTGCTGGGGACCCGAGGATGTGCCTTTTCAAGGTTTCATATTAATCGGACAATTACTTACCGAGCTATGTCCAAAAAACGATTCAACCAATCAGAGAGCAGCGAGCTATCGCGTGTGCCGAACGTGGCGGACACACTCTGCCTCGGATGGCACATTTGAGAGCGTATTCATTTATTTCACGTTTGCAAACTATGTTGGCGCTATGTTGGCGTTAAACTATGTTTTAAAACTAATAAAAACGAATTTGCGATTCATCGTAACTGCGATATACGACCTTCCTCCGGCAGCCAATCACCCATCAGCCAAAGACCTCACTTCCCGCAGCCAATCACGGAACACGTTGTTGCGTGTTTTTCCTTTTCATTTTTTTCATTGAATTGATTGATTCCTTGCGCTTAAATTGCAAACAGCAACCATTTCATGTAAAGCGTTCGCCGTTCGCTTTGGCGTTGCGAATGGACCAAAACATTTCATGGACCAAACCATTTCATGTAAATAGAGGGGGGGATATAATTTTAGATATAGATATAGTACGGGCATGCCCTAGTAATTTAAATAAATATAAATGCAAATTTCGCATGTGGAAAAAGTAAGTACACCCCTACATTTATCACTACTTCAAATACCTAAAATTAGAATCAGGTGCACCAGCTCAGGTGCAAATGATTAGAACATTGTTAGCGAGGATCTTGGAGGAACCTGTCTTATTTAAACCTCAGACATTTAGTTTGGTTTGCTCTTTGTTGTTGAAGTGCGCAGCGTCACCATGCCTAGATCAAAAGAGCTCTCCGAGGCCTTCAGAAAGAATGTTATAGATGCCTACGAGTCTGGGAAGGGATTTAAAAAGATCTCCAAACAATTTGAAATCAATCATTCGACTGTCCGGAAGATCATCTACAAGTGGAGAAGATTCCAAACAACTGCCAACTTGTTCAAGCCAGGCCGCCCCAGCAAGTTCAGCCCGAGAGCAGACCGCAAGATGCTGAAAGAAGTCTCTAAGAACCCCAGAATGTCATCACGGGACCTACAGGTAGCTCTTGCCACCGTTGATGTCAAAGTGCACGAGTCTACCATTAGAAAGAGGCTGCACAAATTTGATCTACATGGGAGGTGTGCCAGGAGGAAACCTTTGCTGTCCAGAAAGAATATCAGGGCAAGACTAAAGTTTGTCAATGAACACCTAGGCAAAGACCAGCACTTCTGGAACAATGTGCTCTGGACAGATGAGTCAAAAGTAGAGCTATTTGGCCACAGTACCAGAAGACATGTTTGGCGAAAACCAAAGACAGCATTTGACCACAAGAACCTGATGCCAACTGTAAAGCATGGTGGTGGAAATATTATGGTTTTGGGCAGCTTTGCTGCATCAGGGCCTGGGCAGCTCACCATCATAGAATCCACTATGAATTCTTCAATGCACCAGAGGGTGCTTGAGGATAATGTGAGGCCATCTGTCAGAAAGTTGAAGCTCAACCGAAGGTGGACCTTGCAACATGACAATGACCCTAAACATACCAATAAATCCACCAAGGAACAGCTGAAAAGAAAGAAATGGAGGGTTCTGGAATGGCCAAGTCAAAGCCCGGATCTAAATCCCATCGAGATGTTGTGGGGGGATTTGAAACGAGCTGTGCATGCAAGAAACCCCTCAAACATCGCACAGCTGAAAGAATTCTGCATGGAGGAGTGGGCAAAAATTTCTCCCAGTCGATGTCAGAGACTGGTAGACAGTTATAAGAAACGCCTACTTGAGGTTGTTTCTGCCAAAGGGGGCAATACCACCTATTAGAGCCAAGGGTGTACTTACTTTTTCCACATGTGAAATTTGCATTTATGTTTATTTAAATTATACAATGGACTACAAAATGTAAATGTTTCATGATATTTGTTATATTATATCACCTTTATCTTTGAATATTGTTGAAATGAAGATCAAATAGCTGTATGTTGAAATATGTTGAAAAAGTCAAAACTTTACATGGGGTGTACTTACTTTTTCACGTGACTGTAGATAGTGGTAGATCTGAGAACCAGCGCGGACTCAATGATAGCACCACACTGATAGCTTTACGTTTCCCTTGAATCAGTATTCACTTGTCAGCAAACTTGCTGGCTGCCTAACTAGGGGCCATGGACACACACACACGGACAGACACACACGCACAGACACACACATACGGACAGGCACGGACAGACACGCAAGGAGAGACACGCACGGACACACACACACACGAACAGACAGACAGACACACACATACAGGTGGGGAGACACACACACACACACACACACACACACACACACACACACACACACACACACACACAGACGGGGAGACACATACAGACGGAGACACACACACAGACGGAGACACACACACAGACGGAGACACACACACAGACGGAGACACACACACAGACGGAGACACACACACAGACGGAGACACACACACACAGACGGAGACACACACACACAGACGGAGACACACACACACAGACGGAGACACACACACACACACACACACACACAGACGGAGACACACACACACAGACGGAGACACACACACACACACACACACACACACACACACAGACGGACACACACACACACGGACACACACACACACGGACACAGATGAAGACACACACACACACGGACACAGATGAAGACACACACACACACACAGACGGACACACACACAGATGAAGACACACACACACACAGATGGAGACACACACACACAGACGAACACACACACACACGGACACACACACACGGACACACACACACACACACACACACACACACACACACACACACACCTTGATTTGGGTGGGGTCAAAATGCCGCCATATTTATATATAGTAATAATAATAATAATAATAATAATAATAATAAATTTCAGTGTTTATGTGTCCTCAATAACTCCAAAACCATGAAACTTTGCGGCAATAAATTTCCATGCATACTAGTAGAACTCCAAGGGAGTGCATGAATGAAAATTGGGTAATTGGGAAACTTAAACACCCCTTTTGAAGATAAGTTAGGAGGAGCTCATCATCAGGCCTTCAGCCCGCTGCCATCTCACTGGGGTCTGAAGCAACCATTTTGTTTCGGCCTGCTCAAAAATGCTTTGGCGATTTTCCGCGATGACCTTTCATGGACTAATAAAAGTAAATAATTAAAATCTGTGTTCGGATTTGAGGATTGGAGCCCGTGGACGAAATAAGTATTTAAATCAGGAGTGAAATCGGAACATTTAAAGAAATTAGCAATCCAAATAACTTCCTGTATTTATTTAAGCAAGGTTCTGCTCCCTCCTTCTCCTTATTCAGAAAAGCGATGGGTGGTATTTTGAGAGAGACCTGCGGTGTGTGCCCACGGTGTTCACACACATCTTTTTACAATGTGGCAGTGCCGAGTGAGCGATGTGGTAAGGTGAAGTGAACGACGAGGTTTTATGTCCGCAATTCAGTCACGTGTGATAACCGCGCTACCGTGCAGTGTTAATTCATAGACAAAAGTACCCGTTGGTGGCACTCACTGTCACTCTGCTAAACACAACAAAATCTAGCAAAACATAACTACCCCTCCCCCTCACCTTTCTCTCTCTTTTTATCCCGCCCTCCTCTTCTGTTTATCTCTGTCCCCTCTTCATTCCCCCATCTAAATAGAGTGCAGCACTCTCCTTCCACGACCCAGCTCTCTCTCCCTTTCATTCACTCTAACCCCCCTCCCCACCCCCGCCCCCTGCACCCCGTCACCTACCCCCACTCACTCACTCCCAGAGTGAAAAGCAACGTGTGGGGAGCCCGCACTCTCCCTCCATTCCTAAGCCCCCCCCCCCCTCCATTCCTAACCACCCCCTGGCCTTTCCAAGCACGTCTCTTGCCCTCCCCCCCACCCCCCCAACCTTTCACCCTTCCTCTCTCTCTCTCCCACTGCTTTCTCTCTCCCCCCTCACTCTTGGTATTCCCATCAGCAAACGTCAGAATTGACGTGTCACTGACACGTGACGTGTGCCAAATAACACACACACACACAGAGTGTGGTATTTGCTAGTACATAATAAATAAATGGTCCTTGCCCACAAAATACAACTCCACGATGGACATTGTCATGGTGTCAGAAAAGGACTTTTTATAAAATAAAAACACCAGACTATTTGGATGTGGAGAAGCAGAAATTTCCCAAATGGCTGAAGTCTTGTCCCATCTGTGAAAACATCAACAGCATGTTGAGAGAAGGAAGAAAAGTGGATTATGGAGAAAATTGATGGTGGGAATTTTGGGTGGGTTGGAAAATACAAAGCTGGCTTGATTGTTTTATACAGGAACAAGGCTCATGGAAGAGAAAGGTAGAACTAGTGGGACAAAAATCAACGGAATGAATGAACAGGAAAAGAGGAGCGAGAGAGGGAG